>NC_143027.1:5160000-5210000 GCF_057628025.1 Oncorhynchus mykiss
ACCATTCTTGACACGCAAACAGCAGCGTTGCAGTTTTGGCACCTACTACCCTGTTGAAAAAGCCACTTCAATATTTTGTCTTGCCCATTCACCCTCTGAATGGCACACATACACAATCCATGTCTCAATTGTCTCAGGGCTTAAAAATCCTTATTTAACCTGACTCCTCCTCCTTAATCTACACGGATTGAAGTGGATTTAACAAGTGACATCAATAAGGGATCATAACTTTCACCTGGATTCACCAAGTCAGTCTATCTCATGGAAAGGCTTACGGGAGGGATAAGGAAATGGGGCAGACCACTATGAAGAGGCTTAGAGGGGGGATAAGGAAATGGGACAGACCACTATGAAGAGGCTTAGAGGGGGGATAAGGAAATGGGACAGACCACTATGAAGAGGCTTAGGGGAGGGATAAGGAAATGGGACAGACCACTATGAAGAGGCTTAGAGGGGGGATAAGGAAATGGGACAAACCACTATGAAGAGGCTTAGAGGGGGGATAAGGAAATGGGACAGACCACTATGAAGAGGCTTAGAGGGGGGAATAAGGAAATGGGACATACCACTATGAAGAGGCTTAGAGAGGGGGATAAGGAAATGGGACAGGCCACTATGAAGAGGCTTAGGGGACGGATAAGGAAATGGGACATACCACTATGAATAGGCTTAGAGGAGGGATAAGGAAATGGGACAGACCACTATGAAGAGGCTTAGAGGGGGGATAAGGAAATGGGACAGACCACTATGAAGAGGCTTAGAGGGGGGATAAGGAAATGGGACAGACCACTATGAAGAGGCTTAGAGGAGGGATAAGGAAATAGGGCAGACCACTATGTAGAGTAATAGAAGACAGGGGGGAAAGGAGGGGAGAGAGGTGGGAGAGGAGGGGGCAGGTGGCGTTTGGGTATAGGTAAGCTTATAGGGAGAGGGAGAGTCAGGGGGAAGAGAGGAGAGGGCAAGTGGCGGTTAGAGGGAGGGTTGAGGAGGGTGGGGGGTTGGGTTCCAGGCTCCGAGGGGTCTGTCAGTGCATCTGCCTGCGGCGGGTGGAGGTACTGACGGACATAATTCCCACAGCTCCGTGTCAAGCCAGGATCATCGCACATGGTTACTGGGGGATCAGTGTGATCGGCTGTCGCTGATTTCAACGACATCTGTCCGTAAGGTGAGACAAGCTGTGACACTGAGCGGCCCGGACCAGACATGAGATCTTATCGTCAGCAGATTTCCAGCCATAATGGTTCAGTAAAGCCTCGTTGTGTTTCAGGGGCTATTATAAGAGCAAAGGCAAAGCTCCTGGCGTGTGATCTACCTTCAGATTGAGAACAAAGGGTTAAGGGAGGCTCTTCTCCATCTGCTCAGAGGGACGCACTCAGGCTGTATCTCAACTGTCCTTTATAGTGCCAATCTTCCTTAGACATCAATGAGAAACATTGAGTAAACCACACGTGTCTTGTTAGGACCTAGTTGATTATGTAAAACCTGCCAAGCTGCTGAAACCAAACTTCCAATAACGCTTGACCGACATGGAACGGAAGACCAATGCTTTCCTGGTATCCAACTGACATTCTAGAACACAACTGACATTCTAGAATACAACGGACAGTCTATTATCCAACTGACATTCTAGAACACAACTGACATTCTAGAATACAACGGACAGTCTATTATCCAACTGACATTCTAGAATACAACTGACATTCTAGTATCCAACTGACATTCTAGATTACAACTGACATTCTAGAATACAACTGACATTCTAGAATACAACGGACAGTCTATTATCCAACTGACATTCTAGAATACAACTGACATTCTAGAATACAACGGACAGTCTATTATCCAACTGACATTCTAGAATACAACGGACATTCTAGAATACAACGGACAGTCTATTATCCAACTGACATTCTAGAATACAACTGACATTCTAGAATACAACGGACATTCTAGAATACAACGGACAGTCTATTATCCAACTGACATTCTAGAATACAACGGACATTCTAGAATACAACGGACAGTCTATTATCCAACTGACATTCTAGAATACAACTGACATTCTAGAATACAACTGACATTCTACAATACAACAAATATTATATTATCCAACTGACATACTAGAATACAACTGACATTCTAGAATGCAACAAATATTATATTATCCAACTGATATACTAGAATACATCTGACATTCTAGAATATAACTGACATTCTAGAATATAACTGACATTCTATTATCCAACTGACATTCTAGAATACATCTGCCATTCTATTATCCAACTGACATTCTAGGATACAACTGATATTCTAGAATACAACTGACATTCTAGAATACAACTGACATTCTAGAATATAACTGACATTCTATTATCCAACTTATATCTGTCACGTTCTGACCTTTATTTCCTTTGTTTTGTATTTATTTAATATGGTCAGGGCGTGAGTTGGGTGGGCAGTCTATGTTTGTTTTTCTAGGTTTTATGTATTTTTATGTTTCGGCCTAGTATGGTTCTCAATCAGAGGCAGGTGTCATTAGTTGTCTCTGATTGAGAATCATACTTAGGTATCCTGGGTTTCACTGTGTGTTTGTGGGTGATTGTTCCTGTCTCTGTGTTTGCACCAGATAGGACTGTTTAGGTTTTCAATGTTCTTGTTTTGTTTAGTCTGTTCATGTATAGTCGTCTTTATTAAAAACATGAATAACCACCACGCCGCATTTTGGTCCGCCTCTCCTTCACCACAGGAAAACCCTTACAATATCCTATTATCCAACTGACATTCTAGAATACAATTGACATTCTAGAATACAAATGACATTCTATCATCCAAATGACATTCTAGAATACAACTGACATTCTACAATACAACAAATATTCTATTATCCAACTGACATACTAGCATACATTTGGCATTCTAGAATACAACTGACAGCATATTATCCAACTGACATTGTAGAATACAACTGGCATTCTAGAATACAACTGACATTTTAGAATACAACTGACATTCTAGAATATAACTGACGTTCTAGAATACAACTGACAATCTATTATCCAACTAACATTCTAGAATACATCTGCCATTCTATTATCCAACTTATATTCTATTATCCAACTGCCATTCTATTATCCAACTGACATTCTAGAATATAACTGACATTCTAGAGTACAACTGACATTCTATTATCCAATTGACATTCTGGAATATATCTGACATTCTATTATCCAACTGACATTCTAGAATACATTGGACATTCTAGAATACATCTGACATTCTAGAATACGTCTGACGTTCTATTATCCAACTGAAATTCTAGAATAAATCTGACATTCTATTGTCCAACAAGCGCAGAGTGAAAGGAGATAAGCAAGGTACAATAACACACGACAGAGAAAGTCATTTACACATATAATCCACTGATTGACCAGTGTCCTTTACTAAAACCAATATCGTCCCGGCTTCATAAGATGGATTAATATACACTCTCCATGGGAAAGTAATAATTCATAACAGTGAGACGAGGATTACAAAATTCATTATGTGTTTCAGCGTGGCACGGCTTGTATACAATTACCTTTAAGACCCTCTAAGAGATACAAATCATTTCCTCAATATGGAAGACTAGGATACTCTATGTGCATCTCAAACGACACCCTATTCTCTACGTAATGTACAGGGCCCTGTTCAAAGTAGTGCACTATATTGGGAATTTGGGACATAGTCTTTGATTTGACCCTCATTGAGAGAGGATTGAGGCTCATGTAGAAATTCGCTCTTTCTAAGCTAAATCCTTTCCTGTAATTTCATCTCAGAGATTTTAAGGGGAAATTCTTGAACATATGGCTGATAATATGCTGGTGATGACTGGGTAGCATAAGTCAGCCCGGGGGACTAAACAGCAGGTTTTGGGGATGAAATCTGTGATTAAACGTCACGTAGACTTTCACTAACCACCGGAGAAAAATCCCTCGGAGATTTTCTATTATTGTTCTAAGAAAAAAAAACAGATGTTAAAATTCATGCTGAAAATAATAGAAGATGTGATAACATTCCAGAATGTTCCTGTGACACAGGAAACGGTTGAAACCAGTTCAGTGTAACAATCAACACGACATCTTCCTGGTTTAATAATAACACGTTACGTGATGTAACACATTCAGCAATATATTGAAATGTTAAATTGTACCTTTCCATTTCACCATTTTTGAAGGATGCTCTTCGTGATATTGGCATCTGCTTGTAAATGAGGAAGAAACTGCCGGGGCTATATGTTATAAGACTACAGGAGCGTTACATTGAGCAAATGTGGGTCAACAACAGTGTAAATAGACAGCTTTGAGTTGGGTGGGCTTCTTTTGTGCCCCCATTCTAAAACATTTTTATTTAAACATTTTTGGTCATGGTGCATTCAACTAAGGTAGATTAAAAATATATATATATACACTGCTCAAAAAAAATAAAGGGAACACTTAAACAACACAATGTAACTCCAAGTCAATCACACTTCTGTGAAATCAAACTGTCCACTTAGGAAGCAACACTGACTGACAATACATTTCACATGCTGTTGTGCAAATGGAATAGACAACAGGTGGAAATTATAGGCAATTAGCAAGACACCCCCAATAAAGGAGTGTTTCTGCAGGTGGTGACCACAGACCACTTCTCAGTTCCTATGCTTCCTGGCTGATGTTTTGGTCACTTTTGAATGCTGGCGGTGCTTTCACTCTAATGGTAGCATGAGACGGAGTCTACAACCCACACAAGTGGCTCAGGTAGTGCAGCTCATCCAGGATGGCACATCAATGCGAGCTGTGGCAAGAAGGTTTGCTGTGTCTGTCAGCGTAGTGTCCAGAGCATGGCGGCGCTACCAGGAGACAGGCCAGTACATCAGGAGACGTGGAGGAGGCCGTAGGAGGGTAACAACCCAGCAGCAGGACTGCTACCTCCGCCTTTGTGCAAGGAGGAGCAGGGGGAGCACTGCCAGAGCCCTGCAAAATGACCTCCAGCAGGCCACAAATGTGCATGTGTCTGCTCAAACGGTCAGAAACAGACTCCATGAGGGTGGTATGAGGGCCTGACATCCACAGGTGGGGGTTGTGCTTACAGCCCAACACCGTGCAGGACGTTTGGCATTTGCCAGAGAACACCAAGATTGGCAAATTTGTCACTGGCGCCATGTGCTCTTCACAGATGAAAGCAGGTTCACACTGAGCACATGTGACAGACGTGACAGAGTCTGGAGATGCCGTGGAGAACGTTCTGCTGCCTGCAACATCCTCCAGCATGACCGGTTTGGTGGTGGGTCAGTCATCGTGTGGGGTGGCATTTCTTTGGGGGGGGGCCGCACAGCCTTCAAGAAGCAGCTTCTTTTAACTCGTGGGAACAGTTCATCACATTCTAATTGTCAACATTTAGTCAGTGTATGTTTTTTCTCTCTCTTCTTACTGCTGATCAATATCTCCTCTAAATACACGTTACAAAATGTTGTCGCCAATGTTAGATGGAGGAATCCATTAAAAACTGTGTGAGTATGAATTAGATTTATAGCCAGATCTGGCTCCGGGGTGGCAGGGTAGCCCAGTGGTTAGAGCGATGGGACAGTAACCGAAAGTGTTGCTAGATCAAATCCCCGAGCTGACAAGGTAAAAATCTGTCATGGCAGTTAACCCACTGTTCCTATGGCTGTTCCTATGGCTGTTCCTATGGCTGTTCCTGTTCCTCATTGTAAATAAGACTTTGTTCTAAACTGGCTTGCCTAATTAAATAATAAAATATTTGAGTTATAAAACCATGCAATTAACAGACTGAATGGAGATTCAAAGATGTGATGAACATGTCTTTAAAGGAAAAGATAGAGAATAGAGAATATCCATGTTTGCCGGATGTACCCAACCATTTGGTAAAGAGTTTAGCTTGTTAGCAAAAAGCAGGTTAAAATTATATTCATCTCAGCAGTGTACTGTGAGAAGAGAGATTCAATAATTTACAGTAATGACTGTCTATACTAGCATTGGTTCACAGATTATTACACAGTTTTAATGAGTATGTAAATGCATGTCTTCATGATCGCTTTCCCTCTTTCTTCATTACATTTCATCTCTCTATTTGTCCTCCGCAGATAGATCGAATTCATGTCGTCAGACCTGTAAAAAAGGGCTCACAATATATTCCTTTCGTAAATACATTTCAAAAGCTTTCTCATCGATCTAAGAAAGAAATGCACAATTATGTGTATAACATAATTATCTTAGTTATGTCTGTACTGTTCATTTTGTCATCTTCATTGTGAATTTTTGGTGAAGTACTACAGTGCCTTGAAGAAGTATTCAGCCCCCAACACTTTTTCCACATTTTGTTTTCTTAGAGTTAGAATTTGAAATAGATTAAATTATGATTTTTTACAAAATATCTACAAACAGAAACATTCCAAAAGCTTTTCAACAATTTACAAAAAAAAATTAAAAACAGATCAGATTCAAAAAAGTATTCATACCCTTTGTAATTGCAAGCCTACATTTTTCTCAGGTGCAATATATTACCTCAGCAAGTCACACAATTTGTTGATGGACTCCACCTGTGTTAAAAAATGAGTGGATCCCCTACTTTAAATAAATCTCCTTCATTCTTAAATGGAAGAAGTTTGGAACCACCAAGACTCTTCCTAGAGCTGGCCGCCTGGCCAAACTGAGCAATCGGGGGAGAAGGGCCTTGGGTCAGGGAGGTAACCTAGATTTCAGTGGTCACTCTGACAGAGCTCTAGAGTTCCTCTGTGGAAATGGGAGAACCTTCCAGAAGGAAAAACCATCTCTGCAACACTCCACCAATCAGGCCTTTGTGGTAGAGTGGCCAGACGGAAACGAAAATGCATCTAAAGACACTCAGACCATGAGAAACAAGATTTTCTGGTCTAATGAAACAAGATTTAACTTTTTGGCCTGAATGCCAAGCGTCACATCTGTGGGAAACCTGGCACCATCCCTTCGGTGAAGCATGGCGGTGGCGGCATCATCCTGCTGCAACATTTGGATAAGCCAGAGTGGAAACGTGTTAAGCAATTTCTCTCAACGTTCCGTGATGTTACATGAAGGAATAAGCTTTTACTGTACAGGGAGATCAGTTGTTTGTTAGCTGTCTGCGTATTGTTTATTTATTTTCTGTTATAATTTTGACACTGTTTAATACCCTATAATCCTGGGTTCAAGCTATGCTCTGAATTAATGTCCTCACACTCACAGTAGATAAAGGAAGCCACAGTTAGTTCCTCACTCTAAATAAAGGAAGCCACATTTAGTTCCTCAAAATAAATAAAGGAAGACACATTTAGTTCCTTAATAAAATAGATAAAGGAAGCCACAGTTAGTTCCTCAAAATAAATAAAGGAAGCCACAGTTAGTTCCTCACTCTAAATAAAGGAAGCCACAGTTAGTTCCTCAAAATAAATAAAGGAAGCCACAGTTAGTTGCTCACTCTAAATAAAGGAAACCACAGTTAGTTCCTCAAAATAAATAAAGGAAGCCACAGTTAGTTCCTTAAAATAAATAAAGGAAGCCACAGTTAGTTCCTCACTCTAAATAAAGGAAGCCACATTTAGTTCCTCAAAATAAATAAAGGAAGCCACAGTTAGTTCCTCACTCTAAATAAAGGAAACCACAGTTAGTTCCTCAAAATAAATAAAGGAAGCCACAGTTAGTTCCTTAAAATAAATAAAGGAAGCCACAGTTAGTTCCTCACTCTAAATAAAGGAAGCCACATTTAGTTCCTCAAAATAAACAAAGGAAGCCACAGTTAGTTCCTCACTCTAAACAAAGGAAGCCACAGTTAGTTCCTCACTCTAAATAAAGGAAGCCACAGTTAGTTCCTCAAAATAATATTTTACATTTACGTGACCTTTTAGTAATTTAGCAGAGGTTCTTCTCTGGAGCAAATAACAGTATCATTTAAATATTTATAATGACTATAACGTTAATAAAATATCAGCCCGCAGGGGCTGCATGCGTTTCCAACCGGGACTCTGCTATCAAAGCATTGTTTTGTTTTTAATAACGCCCAAGACTAATAACACCGTAGAGAGTCATTTGGTGTCGACGAAGTCCTTAAAACAAGATGACATAGTGGCGGGTCGGCTGTTATAACCTTCTGTCCAAATGCAACCCACCATGATACACACACACACCCATCCCAACACGCACCCTTCTACACACACACACACACACACACACACACACACACACACACACACACACACACACACACACACACACACACACACACACACACTATCCACACACACCCCATCCCCACACAAACCCCTCCGAGCTACAGTGGGTTGTGTGAGGCAGCTGCCAACATCTGTCACAGGTTTCTGTGAACCGTTCTGTTCTCTGAACTCCTGTTTCTAGGTAGACAGGTATTCAGACTGCCTCTTCTAGTTTGTGTGTGTGTGTGCGCGAGTGTGTGCATGAGTGTGTATCTGTGTGTGTGTGTGTGTCTGCGTGTGTGTGTGTGTGTTTGGACTGACTATACGGATCAGACCTGAAGAGTGTCGTAGTCTGAGGCCGCCTGGGGAAAAGGGACGTTAAACTAATGTTTGGAGTCGGCGGTGGCACTAGGCTGGCAGGCAGGCAGTTCGACAGCTGTGGCCAGGGAGCAGGTGACGTCAGGGGGGGCAGAGAGAGGGCCGCACATCCCCCTGACATCCACCGTTAGGAGACCAGACAGTCTTCATAAATAATCTTCCAACAATCTGTCTCTCTCTCTCTCCCCCCAACCACCACTCTCTTATTGTAAATTAGTTTTAAAGGCCCAAATCAAACATCTGTCACGTTAGAATATACAAATTAATTATGCAGCTTCTCCCCATCAAGAATCGTATAACAACGGTGTAAGCCTCGAGCCGCAGGGCTTCAGAGAGACAGAGAGGAACAGAGCGAAGCTTTCATATTGTATTTGAGTTTATATCAAATGAATCCTCGCTTTACCTGGACACTAAAAACAAAAGGAGTTTGATCAGCTTTGTTAAGTATCATTTCAGCAAGGCCTTTCATATTTAGACAGCTTTACAATGATTATTTTCATAGACAGTTTTTTTGGGGAGGAGGGGCTCAAAACCATCTAATATTATTATGACATACTTCTGTTTCATCATAAAATCACATCAATGAAAAGTTCAGTGAATTCCCATTTTTTTCTTTCTCTTTTCAAAGCCTTTCTCCAAAACTTGAACAGCAAGTTTTCTTCTGCCAGGGAAAGGTGTGTGGAGGTGTTCAGGGGGTGATCTTTGGGGTTCACCAGACCCCTGACAGGGGAGGACAATCCTGGGAAGACAACCCTGTCTCATGTCCTCCATCCCGTCATTGTGAATAAGAATTTGTTCTTAACTGACTTGCCTAGTTACACAAAGGTTAAATAAAATAAAAAATAAATCCCAAGGGGTAAAAATGTGGTGTAGAAATTAGGGGGTGGGGGATTCTTTATTTAAACTGATTTCCTGCAATTATACACAGTTTGATATAATTTATTATGCCTATTTTGAGGGGCATCTTGAGGGGTATTTTGACTTTTACTTAAAAAACATAGTAGAAAAACACTCCCCAACCGCTAAATTCAACACATCTTGGGGGCGGAAAGAAAATGTTGCAGTTTTAAAGTAAATGTGAAAATCTCTACAGGAAACGGAGGGCCGGAGCCACGCCCCCATTCACATCGACAGGGCTGTAGTTGAGTGGGTCGAGAGCTTCAAGTTCCTCGGTGTCCACATCACTAAGGATCCATCATGGCCCACACACACCAACACAGTCCCGACGAGGGCAAAACAACGCTTCATCCCCCTTAGGAGACTGAAAAGATTTGGCATGGGGGGGGGGGGTCCCCAGATCCTCAAAAAAGTTCTACAGCTGCACCATCAAGAGCATCCTGACCGGTTGCATCACCGCCTGGTATGGCAGCTGCTCTGCCTCCGACGACAAGGCACTACAGAGGGTAGTGTGTACAACCCAGGACATCACTGGGGCCAAGCTTCCTGCCATCCAGGACCTACATACTAGGCAGTGTCAGAGGAAGGCCCCCCCAAAAATGAAAAGGCTACACGCTTGCCATGCTCCCACATGGCAAGCGGTACCGGAGCGCCAAGTTTCGGCCCAAAAGGCAGCTTAACAGCTTCTACCCCCAAGCCATAAGACTGCTGAATAATTAATCAAATAGCCACCCTGACTTTTTATATTGACGTACACCCCTGTGTTTTGTACACTGCTGCTACTCTGTTTATTATCTATGTACAGTCACTTTACCCCTACCTACATGTACACATGACCTCAACTAACCTGTACTATCTATGTACAGTCACTTTACCCCCACCTACATGTACAGATTACCTCAACTAACCTGTACTACTGTTTATTATCTATGTACAGTCACTTTACCCCTACCTACATGTACAGATTACCTCAACTAACCTGTACTATCTATGTATAGTCACTTTACCCCTACCTACATGTACACATGACCTCAACTAACCTGTACTATCTATGTACAGTCACTTTACCCCTACCTACATGTACAGATGACCTCAACTAACCTGTACTACTGTTTATTATCTATGTACAGTCACTTTACCCCTACCTACATGTACAGATAACCTCAACTAACCTGTACTACTGTTTATTATCTATGTACAGTCACTTTAGCCCTACCTACATGTACAGATTACCTCAACTAACCTGTACTATCTATGTACAGTCACTTTACCCCCACCTACATGTACAGATTACCTCAACTAACCTGTACTACTGTTTATTATCTATGTACAGTCACTTTAGCCCTACCTACATGTACAGATTACCTCAACTAACCTGTACTATCTATGTACAGTCACTTTAGCCCTACCTACATGTACAGATTACCTCAACTAACCTGTACTACTGTTTATTATCTATGTACAGTCACTTTACCCCTACCTACATGTACATATCTACCTCAACTAACCTGTACCATCTATGTACAGTCACTTTACCCCTACCTACATGTACAGATTACCTCAACTAACCTGTACTATCTATGTACAGTCACTTTAGCCCTACCTACATGTACATATCTACCTCAACTAACCTGTACTACTGTTTATTATCTAAATCATAGTCACTTTAACCCCACCTACATGTACATATCTACCTCAACTAACCTGTACTACTGTTTATTATCTATGCACAGTCACTTTACCCCTACCTACATGTACAGATGACCTCAACTAACCTGTACTATCTATGTACAGTCACTTTACCCCCACCTACATGTACAGATGACCTCAACTAACCTGTACTACTGTTTATTATCTATATCATAGTCACTTTACCCCTACCTACATGTACAGATTACCTCAACTAACCTGTACTACTGTTTATTATCTATGTACAGTCACTTTACCCCTACCTACATGTACACATGACCTCAACTAACCTGTACTACTGTTTATTATCTATGTACAGTCACTTTACCCCTACCTACATTTACATATCTACCTCAACTAACCTGTACTATCCATGTACAGTCACTTTACCCCCACTTACATGTACAGATTACCTCAACTAACCTGTACCACTGTTTATTATCTATGTACAGTCACTTTACCCCTACCTACATGTACACATGACCTCAACTAACCTGTACTATCTATGTACAGTCACTTTACCCCTACCTACATGTACAGATTACCTCAACTAACCTGTACTATCTATGTACAGTCACTTTACCCCTACCTACATGTACAGATTACCTCAACTAACCTGTACTACTGTTTATTATCTATGTACAGTCACTTTACCCCCACCTACATGTACAGATTACCTCAACTAACCTGTACTACTGTTTATTATCTATGTACAGTCACTTTAGCCCTACCTACATGTACAGATTACCTCAACTAACCTGTACTATCTATGTACAGTCACTTCAAATCAAATCAAATCAAATTTTATTTGTCACATACACATGGTTAGCAGATGTTAATGCGAGTGTAGCAAAATGCTTGTGCTTCTAGTTCCGACAATGCAGTAATAACCAACAAGTAATCTAACTAACAATTCCAAAACTACTGTCTTGTACACAGTGTAAGGGGATAAAGAATATGTACATAAGGATATATGAATGAGTGATGGTACAGAGCAGCATAGGCAAGATACAGTAGATGGTATCGAGTACAGTATATACATATGAGATGAGTATGTAAACAAAGTGGCATAGTTAAAGTGGCTAGTGATGCATGTATTACATAAGGATACAGTCGATGATATAGAGTACAGTATATACGTATGCATTTGAGATGAATAATGTAGGGTAAGTAACATTATATAAGGTAGCATTGTTTAAAGTGGCTAGTGATATATTTACATCATTTCCCATCAATTCCCATTATTAAAGTGGCTGGAGTTGAGTCAGTGTCAGTGTGTTGGCAGCAGCCACTCAATGTTAGTGGTGGCTGTTTAACAGTCTGATGGCCTTGAGATAGAAGCTGTTTTTCAGTCTCTCGGTCCCATCTTTGATGCACCTGTACTGACCTCGCCTTCTGGATGATAGCGGGGTGAACAGGCAGTGGCTCGGTGGTTGATGTCCTTGATGATCTTTATGGCCTTCCTGTGACATCGGGTGGTGTAGGTGTCCTGGAGGGCAGGTAGTTTGCCCTCGGTGATGCGTTGTGCAGACCTCACCACCCTCTGGAGAGCCTTACGGTTGAGGGCGGAGCAGTTGCCGTACCAGGCGGTGATACAGCCCGCCAGGATGCTCTCGATTGTGCATCTGTAGAAGTTTGTGAGTACTTTTGGTGACAGGCCGAATTTCTTCAGCCTCCTGAGGTTGAAGAGGCGCTGCTGCGCCTTCTTCACAATGCTGTCTGTGTGAGTGGACCAATTCAGTTTGTCTGTGATGTGTATGCTGAGGAACTTAAAACTTGCTACCCTCTCCACTACTGTTCCATCGATGTGGATAGGGGGGTGTTCCCTCTGCTGTTTCCTGAAGTCCACAATCATCTCCTTAGTTTTGTTGACGTTGAGTGTGAGGTTATTTTCCTGACACCACACTCCGAGGGCCCTCACCTCCTCCCTGTAGGCCGTCTCGTCGTTGTTGGTAATCAAGCCTACCACTGTTGTGTCGTCCGCAAACTTGATGATTGAGTTGGAGGCGTGCGTGGCCACGCAGTCGTGGGTGAACAGGGAGTACAGGAGAGGGCTCATAACGCACCCTTGTGGGGCCCCAGTGTTGAGGATCAGCGGGGAGGAGATGTTGTTGCCTACCCTCACCACCTGGGGGCGGCCCGTCAGGAAGTCCAGTACCCAGTTGCACAGGGCGGGGTCGAGACCCAGGGTCTCGAGCTTGATGACGAGCTTGGAGGGTACTATGGTGTTGAATGCCGAGCTGTAGTCAATGAACAGCATTCTCACATAGGTATTCCTCTTGTCCAGATGGGTTAGGGCGGTGTGCAGTGTGGTTGAGATTGCATCGTCTGTGGACCTATTTGGGCGGTAAGCAAATTGGAGTGGGTCTAGGGTGTCAGGTAGGGTGGAGGTGATATGGTCCTTGACTAGTCTCTCAAAGCACTTCATGATGACGGAAGTGAGTGCTACAGGGCGGTAGTCGTTTAGCTCAGTTACCTTAGCTTTCTTGGGAACAGGAACAATGGTGGCCCTCTTGAAGCATGTGGGAACAGCAGACTGGTATAGGGATTGATTGAATATGTCCGTAAACACACCGGCCAGCTGGTCTGCGCATGCTCTGAGGGCGCGGCTGGGGATGCCGTCTGGGCCTGCAGCCTTGCGAGGGTTAACACGTTTAAATGTCTTACTCACCTCGGCTGCAGTGAAGGAGAGACCGCATGTTTTCGTTGCAGGCCGTGTCAGTGGCACTGTATTGTCCTCAAAGCGGGCAAAAAAGTTATTTAGTCTGCCTGGGAGCAGGACATCCTGGTCCGTGACTGGGCTGGATTTCTTCCTGTAGTCCGTGATTGACTGTAGACCCTGCCACATGCCTCTTGTGTCTGAGCCGTTGAATTGAGATTCTACTTTGTCTCTGTACTGACGCTTAGCTTGTTTGATAGCCTTGCGGAGGGAATAGCTGCACTGTTTGTATTCGTTCATGTTACCAGACACCTTGCCCTGATTAAAAGCAGTGGTTCGCGCTTTCAGTTTCACGCGAATGCTGCCATCAATCCACGGTTTCTGGTTAGGGAATGTTTTAATCGTTGCTATGGGAACAACATCTTCAACGCACGTTCTAATGAACTCACACACCGAATCAGCGTATTCGTCAATGTTGTTGTCTGACGCAATACGAAACATGTCCCAGTCCACGTGGTGGAAGCAGTCTTGGAGTGTGGAGTCAGCTTGGTCGGACCAGCGTTGGACAGACCTCAGCGTGTGAGCCTCTTGTTTTAGTTTCTGTCTGTAGGCAGGGATCAACAAAATGGAGTCGTGGTCAGCTTTTCCGAAAGGGGGGCGGGGCAGGGCCTTATATGCGTCGCGGAAGTTAGAGTAACAATGATCCAAGGTCTTTCTACCCCTGGTTGCGCAATCGATATGCTGATAAAATTTAGGGAGTCTTGTTTTCAGATTAGCCTTGTTAAAATCCCCAGCTACAATGAATGCAGCCTCCGGATGAATGGTTTCCAGTTTGCAAAGAGTTAAATAAAGTTTGTTCAGAGCCATCGATGTGTCTGCTTGGGGGGGGATATATACGGCTGTGATTATAATCGAAGAGAATTCTCTTGGTAGATAATGCGGTCTACATTTGATTGTGAGGAATTCTAAATCAGGTGAACAGAAGGATTTGAGTTCCTGTATGTTTCTTTCATCACACCATGTCACGTTAGTCATAAGGCATACGCCCCCGCCCCTCTTCTTACCAGAAAGATGTTTGTTTCTGTCTGCGCGATGCGTGGAGAAACCCGTTGGCTGCACCGCTTCGGATAGAGTCTCTCCAGTGAGCCACGTTTCCGTGAAGCAAAGAACGTTACCCCTACCTACATGTACAGATTACCTCAACTAACCTGTACTACTGTTTATTATCTATGTACAGTCACTTTACCACCACCTACATGTACAAATTACCTCAACTAACCTGTACTATCTATGTACAGTCACTTTACCCCTACCTACATGTACAGATTACCTCAACTAACCTGTACTATCTATGTACAGTCACTTTACCCCTACCTACATGTACACATGACCTCAACTAACCTGTACTACTGTTTATTATCTATATCATAGTCACTTTACCCCTACCTACTTGTACAGATTACCTCAACTAACCTGTACTATCTATGTACAGTCACTTTACCCCCACCTACATGTACACATGACCTCAACTAACCTGTACTATCTATGTACAGTCACTTTACCCCTACCTACATGTACAGATTACCTCAACTAACCTGTACTACTGTTTATTATCTATGTACAGTCACTTTACCCCTACCTACATGTACAGATTACCTCAACTAACCTGTACTACTGTTTATTATCTATGTACAGTCACTTTAGCCCTACCTACATGTACAGATTACCTCAACTAACCTGTACTATCTATGTACAGTCACTTTACCCCTACCTACATGTACAGATTACCTCAACTAACCTGTACTATCTATGTATAGTCACTTTAGCCCTACCTACATGTACATATCTACCTCAACTAACCTGTACTACTGTTTACTATCTATGTACAGTCACTTTAGCCCTACCTACATGTACATATCTACCTCAACTAACCTGTACTACTGTTTATTATCTATGTACAGTCACTTTACCCCTACCTACATGTACAGATTACCTCAACTAACCTGTACTACTGTTTACTATCTATGTACAGTCACTTTAGCCCTACCTACATGTACAGATTACCTCAACTATTTTATTGTTTTACTTGTTTTATTTTTACATTTGTTTATTTAGTAAATATTTTCTTAACTCTATTTTCTTAAAACTGCATTGTTGGTTAAGGGTTTGCAAGTAGGCATTTCACAGTAAGGTCTACACTATTAGGCTCATGTGACAAATACAAATGTATTTAATTTGAAATAGATTCACTGTTGCTATTGAAGTCATTCCAAAAACTAGGTTTAACAGAGCAAATGAAAATGTAACCATACTTCATAAGTCATATATCACTAATAATACTATTTAGGCCTGTATGGCATTTACCAAGTCATGAATAGCTATTGTTTCAATTCATCCCTGGGTTCAACTACAAATAGACTATAGATATACAGTAATCCTAGGGTTTCATGAAGGTATCAAATACATATATTGGATTCAAGTCTCCATCTCAACCAAAAATATACTTAAGAACAGGAAGAAAATCAAATAAGCCATTTCTGTTTTTGACCTTTGACTCTTGGTTGAGATGTAGACGTGAATCCATCATATTAATTTGTAGGCAAACTAGGAATTTGTTGACAAAACAAACACAATTCAATATACATTTTGTGGTAAATACCCTGTTAACTTGTCGACGTCTCAACCAAGAATCAAAGTTAAAGAACAGGAATATTTATTATTTATACTTATTTGATTTATTCATTGACTTAGATTTTTTTGGTTGAGATGGAGACATGAATCCAATGTATTAATTATTAACATGAAGATTAAGATTTGAAATCAACCCAGGAATCTTAAAGAATAGAATTAAAAACAGATTAAACTGTCCAATCATTAGAAGTCCTTTAATAATGATGTCCTTTAAATGTTGATGTTTGAATAATTCAATCATATTTTTTTGTTGTTGTAATAACAGTAGATAGCCTTAAATTTAGGCTATCTTACAAACTAATTTAACATTATTTATTCAACCCTTAAAATAATTTACACATCCATGGACACATTTTTGAGGTTAGCCTAGTGTATCTAGGCCGTCATTGAAATTAAGAATTTTGTTCTTAACTGACTTGCCTAGTTAAATAAAGGTAAAAAAATAAAAATGAAAAAATAAATAAAATGTCTTCTCATGTTCAAGATAGCGTGCAAAGGTCGCAAGTCTGTGGAGATTTTAACAATTTCTTGTAAATAATCTGCGTAGAATCTCCAACGGCATTGATCACTGGCACCATGAAACTTGTAATCTCAACTACAGTCCAGGTCATTAGGTTCTTCTATGAGATGAAGACCAGCGACATCACATTCAGTTTTCGTATTAAATACTAAATATAATCTGACATTGTTTTTTCCCATTTGAATTTTGTTGTGCTTTT
The DNA here is from genome assembly GCF_057628025.1 of Oncorhynchus mykiss. NCBI lineage: Eukaryota > Metazoa > Chordata > Actinopteri > Salmoniformes > Salmonidae > Oncorhynchus > Oncorhynchus mykiss. The sequence continues at coordinate 5,177,237 of NC_143027.1, forward strand.
AAACAGTGATAACACATTTAGAAGACAACTTAACCAAAAAAAAAAAAATCAATTTGATGATGCTTTTTAGATGGATGAAAGAATGGTGATAACACTTTGGGAATTCAACAAACTTCTGTCTGTCTTTTTTAAATTAATGAGTGAGAATAAAGGTTGAAATCTCATCGAGTAACGTCTCAACCTAATTTCACCCACATTTCCACGCTGAAATGACGTGGCGTGCCCAGTGAGCGATGATTAGTCGTTTTATTGTTTGTTGTTGGTTGTTACAGGCTTTGGTTTTCAATTTCGAGATTGTTTCCATTTGGATGTGTTGCATCTGTGACCTCGTTAGTTTCACCTGTGACCTCGTTAGTTTCACCTGTGCCGGCACAGAGGATATTTAAAGAGCCGCAGAGCCAATTCTCCAGTGGGCAGGAGAGATGTTGGAAGAGCTAGACCGCTGTTTAAGTCTCCCTCATTGAGTTTGTTAATAAAATAAAAAACAAAGGCTTGTATCTTGTATACTCTCCCTCTGGTTAGTTCTAGTTGCATTTCTCTCCAGATTATAAATTGGTGTGGCATTTTATTATCGTCTGCCTTTTCTGTGGGCAAATTCTGTGGGCAAATTCTGTGGGCAAATTCTGTGGGCAAATTCTGTGGGCAAATTCTGTGGGCATTCAGTCTTTTAGGAGCCATTTTTTTTGTTGTTCCTAGTCAACTTTCACTGGACACCCCCTCCACCCCCCACGCCCCCCATGAGTGTCTTTCAGAGCCACTCATAAAACCCCACCTGTTTAGTTTGGGTTCTTGTCCATGGCTCATTTGTTAGCTCCCTCTTTGGTGAGCAACGACGTCATGAGTTTGTCTTAGTGGGAACGCAATAATTATGTAGAGTAATGATGCATTATGTAATTAAATCTTCACTCATTATTCGCTCAAATGAGGTATAAACATTGGATTTATTTGTAAATTCCAATCATTTGGGGATTCACTACAGGCAGATGGTGGTCTCTATTACTACATGAATGGTGGATGAGACGAGTTTCCACCCCCCCCCCCCCCCATAACACGTAAAACCTCTTCAGTGTCCTGTTATTATAGCAACTGTTAATGCATCTAGAATTCATGCAGTGGCTATCTACAGAATACAACTGTTTTCCTTTTAGTAGATGGATATCCTAAAGGTTACGGTAAAGGCTAAGGGGTGGTGGGGTAGTTGGCTCAACAAGTAGTGGGATAGTTAGTTGACCATATAAACCATCTGTAAAGGGACTCTTTAAATAAAGTGGTACATCTATGTCAAATTGAGTCAACGACCGCAGCATGGCACTTGGCTCTGTAGATAGCATAATTAGCGTGTTGGACGGAGCTTCTGCATTACAAAAAAATAACAGTTCAATGTCCTTCTGCTGTTTTCTGTCTCTTGGTTGATCTCATATCAGGAGAGGCTCACTGTGTCTTTTCACATGGTTCTGCCATCACCCTCTTCCCTTGGTTGATCTCATATCAGGAGAGGCTCACTGTGTCTTTTCATGGTTCTGCCATCACCCTCTTCCCTATATAGTGTCGTTCTTTTGACCATGGCCAGCCGGTAAAGCACCGGACGGTGATTTAGGACATAACCAAATGGCACCCTGTTCCCTATTAAAGTGCACCACATTTGACCAGGGGTCCATATGACTGGTCAAAAGTAGTGCACTATATAGGAAATAGGGTGGGGATTTGGGATGTGCACTTACCATGCATTAAATGATTCGGCCACCACGCTCTCCTCTCCCTTCAATCTTTTAAGTAAATATTGGCAGAGAATGAGACAAAATGTCTGCCGTCAGAGCCGTGAGCTTTGGTTAATTTACCCCTGAAAGGAGAGGGCCTCTCTAAGTGTTTCTGACGAGATTATTTGTGTCCAGAGTCGGGTGCCATGACTAAATTATTAACTGTGTATTTCATAATGTTAGTGACAATATGTTAACGTGTGTTTTTTGTCTTCCTCCATCCCCCCCCCCCCCGTCATGAACAGATGGGTCCCTTTTTCTTCATTTTCCACATCAAGTATGATTATTTCTTTGTGCCAAAAGCCACCTGCCGTTCCCTGGTCTCTGGTCTAATTATTTATGTTGGTAACACACAGCGGGATGCGCTATCTGTTGGATGGTGTCTTAATAAAGGAAGGCACATCAACATATTGACATCGTGTTCAAGGGGAAAAATGTATCATCGCGGAAGAAAGGAGGGAGGGAGGAGAGGAGGAGCGTTGCAGCTAGGCCGCGTGCCAACATCTCTAAATTTGACCTCCTTTTGTCTCTATATGAGTTCTCTCTCTCTCTCTGTATCCCTCTCTCTCTCTCCCTCTCTCTCTCTCTCTCTGTATCCCTCTCTCTCTCTCTGTATCCCTCTCTCTCTCTGTATCCCTCTCTCTCTCTCTGTATCTCTCTCTCTCTCTCTCTCTGTATCCCTCTCTCTCTCCCTCTCTCTATCTCTCTCTGTATCCCTCTCTCTCTCTCTCTCCCTCTCTCTCTCTCTCTCTGTATCCCTCTCTCTCTCTCTCTCCCTCTCTCTCTCTCTCTGTATCTCTCTCTCTCTCTCTCTCTGTATCCCTCTCTCTCTCTCTCTCTCTCTCTGTATCTCTCTCTCTCCCTCTCTCTCTCTGTCTCTCTCATTCTCTCTCTCTGTATCTCTCTCTGTATCTCTCTCTCCCTCTCTCTCTCTCTGTCTCTCTCGTTCTCTCTCTCTGTATCTCTCTCTCTCTCTCTATCTCTCTCTCTCTCTCTCTCGTTCTCTCTCTCTCTCTCTCTCTCTCTCGTTCTCTCTCTGTATCTTTCTCTCTCTCTCGTTCTCTCTCTGTATCTCTCGCTATCTCCCTGTGTCTCTGTCTCTCTCGTTCTCTCTATCCTACACTAGGGACTTCAGAAGCACGTGATGATAATTGGTTAATAGCCTATTAAAAAGTCAAATATAAGAGAATACATTAACATTGAGACAGCAGACCAGAACCAGATGATTTTCAGCTCAGCGTGACAGAGAAGCAGGCACGTACACAGACAGGGCTCTATCTGTGTAGAGCACGTGCCCCTTTGCCATTCCCGTCTAAAAGGGCCCTTTTGGGTGGTGGTATAACCACAAAAAAACAGTTTTTTGTTGTTCTGAACCCACTCCCCGCAACACACCGTTAGTAGTCATCATCTGCCCTGAACACGCATGACATGAGAGCTGGTTACCAGGCGAGTCAAGTGTATAGCTAGCTACCTAGCTAGTTTAAAATAGGAACAACACAGCAGCATAGCGTGAGTGACCTGCTGACTTGCTTGATTTATGTCATCAATATTTGGTCTGGTTGGCTGAAAGGCCAAACGCGCAACAGAGAGAGAGAGGAGTGACCGCGTCACCGACCCTCAGACTCAACTCCATCCTTTCTTCAGCCGGGACTTGCACATGTGTCAGGGAAGCAACAAACCCAGGCAGTCTATAGTCACAAGCTACTAGCTAGCTAGCCACCATATAAAGTTAGCCCCACAAGCTACTAGCTAGCTAGCCACCATATAAAGTTAGCCCCATAAGCTATCAACTAGCTAGCACCATATAAAGTTAGCCCCACAAGCTACTAGCTAGCTAGCCACCATATAAAGTTAGCCCCACAAGCTACCAACTAGCTAGCCACCATATAAAGTTAGCCCCACAAGCTACCAACTAGCTAGCCACCATATAAAGGTAGCCCTAGAAGCTACTAGCCAGCCAAGCATCATGCATATGAAATGATGTCATATCTATGATGATTTGTCAACACAATAAATGTAAACAATAAATATGATCAATCTGTTAAACTAAGTAATACATGCGTAATAAATATGTGGTGAGTTATTAATGAAATATGAAGAAAAAAAAACTTTTAATTTACATAAAATTATACTATGAAGTTAAGATTATGGGATAATTAGATTATGAAGTTAAATTCATTTTTTTGATAAATCACAAATCTAGTAATCTACACGGCACAAAAAAATATAAATGCAACATGGAACAATTTCAAAGATATCCAGTCCACATGAGTAAATCAGTCAGTAGAAATACAGTCATTTGGCCCTAATCTATGGATTTCACATGACTGGGAATACAGCTATGCATCTGTTGGTCACAGATACTTAAAAGTAAGGGAGGGGATCAGAAAACCAGTCAGTATCTGGTGTGACCACCATTTGCCTCGTGCAGCGCGACACATCACCTTCTCATTGAATCGATCAGGCTGTTGATTGTGGCCTGTGGAATGCCGTCCGACTCCTCTTCAAGTGCGAAGTTGCATGATATTGGTGGGAACGGGGAAACAAGTTGTCTTACACATCGATCCAGAGCATCCCAAACATGCTCAATGGGTGACATATCTGGTGAGTATGCATTGAAGAACTGGGACATTTTCAGCTTCCAGGAATTGTGTACAGATCGCTGCGTATATGTGACAGGATACTGACTCAGAAAGTATGGTAGCAGCGGAAGATTACACTATCTTCCAGACGGTCAAGGAACCAACACCACGAACAGCTGGCTCTACAAGGGTACGACCATAAAGGAGATCCTCCACGTTCTCCATCGCCTTTGACATCACCAGCGAGGTTCTCCATACCTCTGACGTAGGGCCTCCTACCACGAGTTGTCACAGTGAGCCAGTCCCCCGGCCTACCCAGCCGTCTGCCCATGTCAGCGATGCCCGACTGTCCCTTCTGGAAAAGTATGATAGCACTCCATCGAAAAGCTGTCATTTCCCTGCTGGCCAGACTGGTGTTGGAGTGGGCTATGGCCATTTGGGAGAGAAAAGAGGAGTAGCTGGGGTCCTATTAGAGGTTCATGGCTCTGTTCAGAGCTGTCTTGGACCATCCTCCAGAGGGCAGAGAGGGAGGTGAGTGACTTTTCCAACTCCAGCAGGGTGCCCAGCCCTCACCTTTCGGACTGTGGCAGCCTCCAGCGGATAGAATGAGCCGGTATCCTCACTGTATTTTGTAGTGGACTGCACAAAGAGGTCCAGACAGAGTTGGCATGTCAGGATGACATGGATAACCTTCCTCGGGGGAGGAAGGTTATCCATACCTCGCCACTCACCTCCCTCACCTCCCTCCTTCGGCCCCTCCATGGGTTCAGGCTCTGACGCTCCCGAGGAAAGTTATCCCTATCCGCCGGCCCTCCTGGCCGACGTTGTCCTGCGGTTGGAGCTGCACGTCAGGAAGGGTATTCTCACGCCTACTCCTGATCCCTCCTACCGGCGCTCAATGATGCCTGGCAACTAACCACCAGTCCTGCTCCCCATCGTTAAGCACAACTGCTCCCCATCGTTAAGTGTAACAGGGTTATATTGGTGATTCCCCTTGCCACTTTATTGTTAAGCCAATGGGTTTTTGGTTTGAGTTTGTCTTGCCTTCACCTACTCAACATGGCATCTTATTGGCTGGTTTGCTTAGCTTGCTTACGAGGATGGATGTTCCAGTTCGAATCGTCCCAGTGAACAAGCACCAAACCAGCGGTAAATTGTTGGTTGCAAAGCACTGTACATCAAAAGTGATTTTTATACTCTCAAGTGATGATTTAAATGTTCAATTTATATCAAATTGTTTGTAAATGTTATTCGAACATCACACATAAGATGCAGCGGTTTTTGGAGAATATTTGTTGTGCATTTTGTTGTAAAGAATTCCCGCCAGTACTAGCTAGCAACTTACTGTGTCTGGTGGAGGGGGGTTCATATTTTGTACAGTGCGTGAGTGCAGAGTTGGATGGTGAGACGTGCATTGCATGACGTGCAATTTTGTGCCTTTCCTAACAGAATAAAGCTACATGACTGGTGCTACATGTTGGAGTTCCGTGTCGATGACTGATTGTACACAACGCAAGACGAGTACTGTTACATAAGCACACCTGCTCCCCATTGTCATATAGCCCTCAGTAGCTTCATCATCACCCTGATTACTCTCCCTTCATATAGCCCTCAGTAGCTTCATCATCACCCTGATTACTCTCCCTTCATATAGCCCTCAGTAGCTTCATCATCACCCTGATTACTCTCCCTTCATATAGTCCTCTGTATCCTCAGTCATTAGGTATTGGTATTGGTTTTTGGTTACGTTCAGTACGCTGCTCCTGTTTTGTAGTATCTTCTTGATTATTATTATTAAACTCACCACCTGCTTCTTGACTCCCTGCGTATACGGCACAGTATAGAGTCCCAACTGATGCTCCTTGTTTGCAATGAATTCAGCGGAAATGCTTGGTCATTCGCGGCTTTGCATTGGTGCATGTTTCGTCATAGAGAATTAAATGACCAATTGTGACCCGATTTAGAAAACTAGGCGTATGTCGCAAGTCACAACTTCACCGGAGATAAATCAAAACGTTTTTTTTTTGTTGACAGAAATGCCTTCTTGAACATGTGAACTTTCATGTGCCTTAATTACAAACTTGTACACCATCTGTAAATACGAATCAAATGGTTAAATTGTGAGCATTGTTGGTTAAGCCACAGAAAAAGTGAGCAACCGTCCCACTGGCCATGATTGGCTGAGATAATGAGTGGGCTGGACATGCCGAGAGAGGAGTTCGGATTGGTCTGTCATAGAACTGATCAGTCTTTGTTGGTAATCCTGTCGAATGCGGCTTTTTTTTTAATGAATTGTGTAGAGGAGCTGCATAAGTGTGGCTCTCCACTTTCTAGCTAGCTAACGTTAGCTGGCTGGCTCTCTATCTGATGTTATCATTCACTTCTCAGAGCCGCTTGCTGTTCTATTTAAGAAACATTGAACATGGTTGGTTAGCTCCCAGCACTGTGGAATTGTTGGCAATGTTCATTGTTGTTTAACTAGCTAACGTTAGCTGGCTGGCTCGTTAGCTAACGTGACGTGTGTGAACTTACACTTTGTTTACCTAACTAGGTACATTGTTTACCTAGCTAGCTAGCTAACGTTAGCTGGCTGGCTCCCTAGCTGACGTTTGTATTAGTTTCCCAGAGCCGTGCGCTGTTCTAGTTAGAGCATAATGTTAGCTAGCTAACATTGAACATGGTTGGTTAGCTCCCAGCACTGTGGCGTTCTTGGCACTGTTCATTGCTTAAAATCGCTAATGTTAGCTGGCTGGCTCGTTCGCTAATGTTACGTGACTTGTGTACAACTAATGAATATTGCCAGTGTCAGTAAACATCTACAAAAAAGCGTAATGAAATTGTTGCCGCCAGAGCTGGTTAGGCTGTTTTCATGCTATCCAGAGGTAAAAAAATCATCGGCCAGAGCGTGAAGTGTGCTCTTCGAGAGCCAAATAAGATGGGTGGGGCTAGCGCTTATAGGGTGAGGGTGTGAACGATGCTGAATGGCTGTAGACAAAGAGGAGCTCTTCACTAGATACCAAAACAGTCAAAGGTGATTTTCTCAAAAGGGAGTTTACAAGTTGATCCACTTTCAAAGCAGAATGACTTTCCCGTTGTTCCTGCAACGCAGTGTAATGACATACCATTATTGTAGCTCTGAGTCTCTACTTTTATCTAATTATAAAAAACACAATTTCTAATTTTGCTACATAAAAACCGAATCCAGGTGGTGAGTCACAATGACGTTGACTATTGATGTAATTTCAAAGCAGTCAGTTAGAATCGGAATGCCTGAGTGTTCTAGAATGTGGAACACTTCCAATTACACGTACTCAATAGTCTAATCCCTGTGGGTTTAAAAACATGAATACAGTGTAATTACCGATTCACATATCCCTACATCCCTTTTTTCTTTTACTAATGTCAATGAAAATGAGTCCAAAGATGTCATTTATGACGGGTGATGTATAATAATTACAGCCGTCATTTTTTTTTTTTTAGGAAGATAAGCGCTTTCCCATCTTTTCTACACCAAATATTACAATACAAAACACCAGAGGATTAAAACATTGAGTGCAGTAAACCAACACAGCGAGGTGGCCCAGCCAGGCACTCCCCTTATGAGATTTAAATAAAATCTTCTATCTACCCATTTAGGAACATATATTGGGCTGTGGCTGTATCCCACAGGACAAGGCTACTGCACTGCAGCGAGAGAGAAAGCCAAAGCCATTGTAAAGGCCTCAGCCAGACAATGCACTGAACATAAACCTATAATAGCCTTAAGGATTAAGAATATGCTGGCTGACTTTAATTACATATTGCTTGTGAGGGGTTTACCTTCCTGGGCCGGCCTAATGGCTGAGAGCTCACTGACGCAGATCTATTTTATACAGGACAGACAGACAAATTACCAGAAGGATTTAGTATTTAATCTCAACTAGTGAAAGTCTGTTTAGATTTATTTAATGGAAGAGTTATTCAGATTTGCTGCATGGATGTGTCTGCCCTCGTACTGTGTGGGTCAGACTGGTGGTCTAACTATGGTCAGCTCTATCCCTGTCCCTGTCCCTATCCCTAACTCACTATCTGCTAAACCCTGTCCTTATCCCTATCTCCCTATACACTAAATCCTATCCCTAACTCACTATGCACTAAACCCTGTCCCTATCCCTATCTCCCTATACACTAAATCCTATCCCTATCCCTAACTCACTATCTGCTAAACCCTGTCCCTACCCTATCTCCCTATACACTAAATCCTATCCCTATCCCTAACTCACTATGCATTAAACCCTGTCCCTATCCCTATCTCCCTATACACTAAATCCTATCCCTATCCCTAACTCACTATGCACTAAACCCTGTGCCTATCCCTATCTCACTATACACTAAATCCTATCCCTATCCCTAACTCACTATCTGCTAAACCCTGTCCCTATCCCTATCTCCCTATACACTAAATCCTATCCCTATCCCTAACTCACTATGCACTAAACCCTATCCCTATCTCACTATACACTAAACCCTATCCCTAACTCATTATCCACTAAACCCTGTCCCTATCCCTATCTCCCTATCCACTAAACCCTATCCCTGTCCCTAACTCACTATACACTAAACCCTATCCCTAACTCATTATCCACTAAACCCTGTCCCTATCCCTATCTCCCTATCCACTAAACCCTATCGCTATCCCTAACTCATTATCCACTAAACCCTGTCCCTATCCCTATCTCCCTATCCACTAAACCCTATCCCTATACCTCTCATTATCCACTAAACCCTATCCCTATTTCATTATCCACTAAACCCTATCCCTATCCCTCTCATTATCCACTAAACCCTATCCCTATCTCATTATCCACTAAACCCTATCCCTATCCCTCTCATTATCCACTAAACCCTATCCCTATCTCACTATCCACTAAACCCTATGCCTATCCCACTATCCACTAAACCCTATACCTATCCCTAACTCATTATCCACTAAACCATATCCCTATCTCCCTATCCACTAAACCCTGTCCCTAGCTCACTATCCACTAAACCCTATCCCTATCTCACTATGCACTAAACCCTATCCCAATCCCTATCTCACTATTCACTAAACCTTAACTCACTATGCACTAAACCCCAACTCGCTATCCACTAAATTCTAATTCACTATCCACTAAGGCCTAATTCACTATCCACTAAGCCCTATCCCTAACTCACTATCCATTATGCCCTATCCCTAACTCACTATCCAATAAGCCCTATCCCTAACTCACTATCCAATAAGCCCTGTCCCTAATTCACTTTCCACTAAGCCCTATCCGTAACTCACTATCCAATAAGCCCTATCCCTATCTCACTATCTAATAAGCCATGTCCCTAATTCACTTTCCAATAAGCCCTAACTCACTATTCAATAAGCCCTGTCCCTAACTCACTAGCCACTAAGCCCTGTCCCTAACTCACTATCCACTAAGCCCTGTCCCTAACTCACTATCCACTAAGCCCTATCCCTAATTCACTATCCTCTAAACCCTATCCCTAACTCACTATCCAATAAACCCTATCTCTAATTCACTATCCACTAAGCCCTAACTCACTTTCCAATAAGCCCTGTCCCTAACCAACTATCCACTAAGCCCTGTCCCTAACTCACTATCCAAAAAGCCCTAACTCACTATCCACTAAGCCCTGTCCCTAACCCTAACTCACTATCCACTAAGCCCTGTCCCTAACCCTAACTCACTATCCACTAAGCCCTGTCCCTAACTCACTATCCAATAAGCCCTAACTCACTATCCAATAAGCCCTGTCCCTAACCCTAACTCACTATCCAATAAGCCCTGTCCCTAACTCACTATCCACTAAGCCCTGTCCCTAACTCACTATCCACTAAGCCCTGTCCCTAACTCACTATCCACTAAGCCCTGTCCCTAACGCACTATCCACTAAGCCCTGTCCCTAACTCACTATCCACTAAGCCCTGTCCCTAACTCACTATCCAATAAGCCCTGTCCCTAACGCACGATCCACTAAGCCCTGTCCCTAACTCACTATCCACTAAGCCCTGTCCCTAACTCACTATCCACTAAGCCCTATCCCTAACTCCCTATCCACTAAGCCCTGTCCCTAACTCACTATCCACTAAGCCCTGTCCCTAACTCACTATCCACTAAGCCCTGTCCCTAACTCACTATCCACTAAGCCCTGTCCCTAACTCACTATCCACTAAGCCCTATCCCTAACTCACTATCCACTAAGCCCTGTCCCTAACTCCCTATCCACTAAGCCCTGTCCCTAACTCCCTATCCACTAAGCCCTGTCCCTAACTCACTATCCACTAAGCCCTGTCCCTAACTCACTATCCACTAAACCCTAAACCCTAACACACTATCCAATAAGCCCTGTCCCTAACTCACTATCCACTAAGCCCTGTCCCTAACCCTAACTCACTATCCACTAAGCCATGTCCCTAACTCACTATCCACTAAGCCCTGTCCCTAACTCACTATCCACTAAACCCTAAACCCTAACTCACTATCCAATAAGCCCTGTCCCTAACTAACTATCTACTGAGCCCTGTCCCTAACCCTAACTCACTCTTCAATAAGCCCTGTCCCTAACCCTAACTCACTATCCAATAAGCCCTAACCCTAACTCACTATCCAATAAGCCCTGTCCCTAACTCACTATCCAATAAGCCCTGTTCCTAACCGTTGCTGTTTCCTCTCCACTAACTCTTTCCCTAGCCATACTGATTTACAACAAGGCATAGTAACACAGTTGGATTCTCTAGCCACCAGAATGTTGTAGCTACAACACAAATTGCGTGCGTTGGATGCACACGATTAGATTCAGTGCGATGTCTCTCAAAGACCGAGTCTGCTCCAGACCTACCTACCAGGATGGTAACCGGGTTGGTAAGTTTATTGAAGAGCTGAAATAAAGATTATTTGTCAGAGATCATGAGCATCACGCCAAGACAACAACAAAGGGGACACGGCAAAGAGATGTTAAGGACGCTGCAGGAAGCAGTTGTCAGCGCCGTGTGTATAGGTGGCAAGGAAGTCAGGCACAGGAGATGTCGAAACGGAGTGTAAATGGAGTCTTTTAATAAATGTCCACAGAACATGCTCCATCACACTAAAACAGTACAGGCATGAAAAAAACATGAGTACGAGGACCCCGTCGCGCACCAACACAACAAATAAACAACACTGACAATCTCTGACAAAGACATGAGGGGAAACAGAGTGTTAAATACACAACAGGTAATGAATGGGATTGAAAACAGGTGTGGGAAGACAAGTCAAAACCAATGGAAAATGAAACATGGATTAATGATGGCTAGAAGACCGGTGACGTCGAACGCCGAGCACCGCCCGAACAAGGAGAGGCAACGACTTCGGTAGAAGTCGTGACAGCAGTAATGGTCTGCTTCCCTTCCTTTATTTACGAGTTTATGTTAGATATACCCCCTCGGCTATCGTTGTAACTAACAATTTGTTAGTGTTAGTAACCTTCCGGTTACTAGTCCAACGCTCTAACCACTAGGCTACCCTGCCGCCTATTAGGTGAACATGATTTTGACTTGCTTGTTTTTGAGATTGTGTTTAACGATGCTAATAAAGCTAATGCTATGCTAATTATACTACTGGTAACTGGGCTATGGGATGCTAATGTTATCTGTGGGATGCTAACTGTGGGATCACCCTCAATGTGTGAATGTGTTGATTAAGCTTTAGAGTTTCCCTGTTTTGACACTGATCAGTGACCAGCCTCCCACCAGTGATCAGCCTCTCACAAGCCCAGAGGGTCAGTGATCAGCCTCCCACCAGCCCAGAGGAGATTGCCTCGCTGTGACGCCATGAGGGCCGAACATCTAAACAATTCACGTCCTAATGAACTTCCTGCCTGCCTCTCTCCTGCTCCCTCTCTCTTTCTGTCTCTGTATCTGTCTCTGTCTTTCTGTCTCTGTCTTTCTGTCTCTCTGTCTCTGTCTCTGTCTCTGTCTATCTGTCTCTCTGTCTCTGTCTCTGTCTCTCTCTCTTTGTCTCTGTCTCTCTGTCTCTGTCTCTCTCTCTTTGTCTCTGTCTCTCTGTCTCTGTCTCTCTTTCTCTGTCTCTCTTGGTCTCTGTCTCTCTGTCTCTGTCTCTCTCTGTTTCTCTCTGTCTCTGTCTCTCTCTCTGTCTCTGTGTCTCTGTCTCTGTCTCTGTCTGTTTCTCTTTGTCTCTGTCTCTCTGTCTGTCTCTCTCTCTCTGTCTCTCTGTCTCTGTCTCTCTGTCTCTGTCTCTCTTTGTCTCTGTCTCTCTCTCTGTCTCTGTCTCTCTGTCTCTGTCTCTCTTTGTCTCTGTCTCTCTGTCTCTGTCTCTCTATGTCTCTCTTTGTCTCTGTCTCTGTCTCTCTGTCTCTCTTTGTCTCTCTCTGTGTCTCTCTGTCTCTGTATCTGTCTCTCTCACTACCTTTCTGTCTTTTTTTCTCTCTCTCTGCTTCGTAAACAACAGGTGTAGACTAACAGTGAAATGCGTGGTAAACAACAGGTGTAGACGAACAGTGAAATGCGTGGTAAACAACAGGTGTAGACTAACAGTGAAATGCGTGGTAAACAACAGGTGTAGACTAACAGTGAAATGCGTGGTAAACAACAGGTGTAGACGAACAGTGAAATGCTTGGTAAACAACAGGTGTAGACTAACAGTGAAATGCTTACTTGTGGGTCCATTTCCAGCAATGCAGAGTTAGACCAATTGTGCGCCAGACTCCCGAGCACGTCCGGATGTGACCAATCGCGTCCGGATGTGATACAGCCTTTAAATGATTCTTCAGGTCAAATGGGCTTCATTTGGTATGACATTTTTGTTTTGTTTTTTGTTGTTGCCTGAATCGCCTAAAGGAATAACAATCTCCCAAGACGACTCCCTAAAGTTCCCTAAAAAAGTTATCTAAATCCGATCGCTCTTCTTAACCCGGTCTCATGTTTTAATTAAAACGGAACGTGTTAAGGTAAGATGCCTACAGATGCATAGCTCTTCCTCATCTCACATCCAAAATGACAGCATGTACATTTAGTCCTTGCAAGGAGACAGATATTTCCTTGTAATAAAACTCCTTACAAATACCTGAGGGGTCCTTGGAGAGTTCCTTGAACCCGAGGAGAAACTATGCCCAGGAGCCACGAAACCATTACAGCTTGTAGCCCACAATTTAATAGATGTCATAATTTATCATGTAAACCCAAAAGTGTTTCTTAATTAAGTGCGTGCGTTAATGAATTTTTTTATTTGATCCCTGCAAGTACTTTGCTATGCTAATTGCAATATTCCACACATTAGCTGTCGGCTAGTGCCCTTGGCTGTTGTGCTGCTGCCAGGAGAGGAACAGGCAAATCTTCTTTCTTCTTCTCCCAGTTTAAAGTTCAATTAACTCGTCCAGTTCCAACAATTTCCACGGGAATTTTTTTTTTTCTCGTTTTAAAGTACTTTGCTCGTAAAATATTTATCTTGGTAAATGTGGCGTGTTAGCAGTAGATTTTATCTTCTGATCTTGTAGGTCAATTATTGATCCTGATATTGATCTTGATGTATTGTTCAGTGTGTGTGTGTGATGATACGTGTGTTGAATGCATTTTGTATGTTATATGCTTTGTAACAGAATAGGACAATTGACAGTTTGGCCTGATAACAAAATGCACACAACACACAAACTAACACATCGAATTTGGCCTGGTTTTGACATGGTTATATACCAGTCCAAGTGAGGTATTTACAATGATTAATAAGATGCAGGTTCAATCTTGATGTCAGTATTAAAAACTCAGCGTCGCGGGAGACAGTCTCATAATGTAAAATCCTAATTAAACTGTTAGGAGGTAGTCTCATAATGTAAAATCCTAATTAAACTGTTAGGAGGTAGTCTCATATTATAGAAGAGGATTAAACTGTTAGGAGACAGTCTCATGATGTAAAATCCTAATTAAACTGTTAGGAGACAGTCTCATGATGTAAAATCCTAATTAAACTGTTAGGAGACAGTCTCATGATGTAAAATCCTAATTAAACTGTTAGGAGGTAGTCTCATATTATAGAAGAGGATTAAACTGTTAGGAGGTAGTCTCATAATGTAAAATCCTAATTAAACTGTTAGGAGGTAGTCTCATAATGTAAAATCCTAATTAAACTGTTAGGAGGTAGTCTCATAATGTAAAATCCTAATTAAACTGTTAGGAGGTAGTCTCATATTATAGAAGAGGATTAAACTGTTAGGAGGTAGTCTCATAATGTAAAATCATAATTAAACTGTTAGGAGGTAGTCTCATAATGTAGAAGAGGATTAATCTGTTAGGAGATAGTCTCATAATGTAAAATCCTAATTAAACTGTTAGGAGGTAGTCTCATATTATAGAAGAGGATTAAACTGTTAGGAGGTAGTCTCATAATGTAAAATCATAATTAAACTGTTAGGAGGTAGTCTCATATTATAGAAGAGGATTAATCTGTTAGGAGATAGTCTCATAATGTAGAAGAGGATTAAACTGTTAGGAGGTAGTCTCATAATGTAAAATCATAATTAATCTGTTAGGAGGTAGTCTCATAATGTAGAAGAGGATTAATCTGTTAGGAGGTAGTCTCATATTATAGAAGAGGATTAAACTGTTAGGAGGTAGTCTCATATTATAGAAGAGGTTTAAACTGTTAGGAGGTAGTCTCATATTATAGAAGAGGATTAATCTGTTAGGAGGTAGTCTCATAATATAGAAGAGGATTAATCTGTTAGGAGGTAGTCTCATATTATAGAAGATGATTAAACTGTTAGGAGGTAATCTCATATTATAGAAGAGGGTTCAACTGTTAGGAGGTAGTCTCATATTATAGAAGAGGATTAATCTGTTAGGAGATAGTCCCATAATGTAGAAGAGGATTAAACTGTTAGGAGGTAGTCTCATATTATGGAAGAGGATTAATATGTTAGGAGGTAGTCTCATATTATAGAAGAGGATTAATCTGTTAGGAGGTAGTCTCATATTATAGAAGAGGATTAATCTGTTAGGAGGTAGTCTCATATTATAGAAGAGATTTAATCTGTTAGGAGGTAGTCTCATATTATAGAAGAGGGTTAAACTGTAAGGAGGTAGTCTCATATTATAGAAGAGGATTAAACTGTTAGGAGGTAGTCTCATATTATAGAAGAGGATTAATCTGTTAGGAGGTAGTCTCATAAAGTAGAAGAGGATTAATCTGTTAGGAGGTAGTCTCATATTATAGAAGAGGATTAATCTGTTAGGAGGTAGTCTCATATTATAGAAGAGGATTAATCTGTTAGGAGGTAGTCTCATATTATAGAAGAGATTTAATCTGTTAGGAGGTAGTCTCATATTATAGAAGAGGGTTAAACTGTAAGGAGGTAGTCTCATATTATAGAAGAGGATTAAACTGTTAGGAGGTAGTCTGATATTATAGAAGAGGATTAAACTGTTAGGAGGTAGTCTCATAATGTAGAAGAGGATTAATCTGTTAGGAGGTAGTCTCATATTATAGAAGAGGATTCAACTGTTAGGAGGTAGTCTCATATTATAGAAGAGATTTAATCTGTTAGGAGGTAGTCTCATATTATAGAAGAGATTTAATCTGTTAGGAGGTAGTCTCATATTATAGAAGAGGATTAAACTGTTAGGAGGTAGTCTCATAATGTAGAAGAGGATTAATCTGTTAGGAGGTAGTCTCATATTATAGAAGATGATTAAACTGTTAGGAGGTAGTCTCATATTATAGAAGAGGGTTCAACTGTTAGGAGGTAGTCTCATATTATAGAAGAGGATTAATCTGTTAGGAGATAGTCTCATAATGTAGAAGAGGATTAAACTGTTAGGAGGTAGTCTCATATTATAGAAGAGGATTAATATGTTAGGAGGTAGTCTGATATTATAGAAGAGGATTAAACTGTTAGGAGGTAGTCTCATATTATAGAAGAGGATTAATCTGTTAGGAGGTAGTCTGATATAGTACAACATGATTAAACTGTTAGCAACATGCTAATGAGGAGCTACATGCTAACAACCACACACACACGCACACCAATGACTTCACACACACACACCCACACACACACACACACAGAGACACAGACACACACACAGAGTCAAACACACACCCACACACACCCACCCACACACACACACACACACACACACACACACACACACACACACACACACACACACACACACACACACACACACACACACACACTCAAATGACCTCCACTCCCTCTCTAATTCACTGCTAGTATCTTATTCATCAAATGCAATTAAGACTGTTGCTGCAGCCAAGAAATGTCCTCAAAATGACTTTTCATTATCCCTGGTCTCTCCATTCTGCGATTCAGAGTTTAAATAAGTGTGCGTATAACTCAAAAGTTCACATGAATTATCCATTGATGTCAAAGGGAGACTTTTTTTTCAAAACATGAGGAATTTAAAACATTTGTCGACAAACTCGAGGAAGAATCTTGATTCCATTCTAGAATCTTGATTCCATTCTAGAATCTTGATTCCATTCTAGAATCTTGATTCCATTCTAGAATCTTGATTCCATTCTAGAATCTTGATTCCATTCTAGAATCTTGGCATTATTCAACCATAATATCAGCTAGATAATACACCAAGCAGCCAATACACCCACACTAGTATACTGGTAGACCCTAGCAGCCAATACACCCACACTAGTACACTGGTAGACCCTAGCAGCCAATACACCCAAACTAGTACACTGGTAGACCCTAGCAGCCAATACACCCAAACTAGTACACCGGTAGACCCTAGCAGCCAATAAACCCAAACTAGTACACTGGTAGACCCTAGCAGCCAATACACCCAAACTAGTACACTGGTAGACCCTAGCAGCCAATACACCCACACTAGTACACTGGTAGACCCTTGCAGCCAATACACCCACACTAGTACACTGGTAGACCCTAGCAGCCAATA
The DNA here is from genome assembly GCF_057628025.1 of Oncorhynchus mykiss. NCBI lineage: Eukaryota > Metazoa > Chordata > Actinopteri > Salmoniformes > Salmonidae > Oncorhynchus > Oncorhynchus mykiss. Next base: position 5,194,534 of record NC_143027.1, read on the forward strand.
CACCCAAACTAGTACACTGGTAGACCCTAGCAGCCAATACACCGAAACTAGTACACTGGTAGACCCTAGCAGCCAATGACACCTCTTACCCCGACAACAGTCACGCTGAACATTCGATAAGTCCCTTAGTATTACAAAAGGACGTCAACACAAGTTGGAAAAACTCCACCACCCATCCTTTGCAATAGTCGTGACATTTGGGTTAATGGGGGGGGGGGGGGCATAGTAAAAGCAAGCGGCAGATTGACCCGCCTTCGTATCAGACATGTTGCATGAAGTAATTCCGCCCATACGAATAAAACTCATAATAAATCTGTTGACATTACCCCATGGTGCTGTCGGCTGGAGCATCTGCAGAAGTAATGTGTTAAATATTCAGGGCACGTCTTACACTCTGACATTAGCAGAAAGATAAAGATAAGCCCTTGAAAGATTAAATTAAAACGTAGGCTTGGGGTATTTAACGCTAGCTATTGTTCCCATCAGTGCCAAAGGAATTGTACTCACAGCACAATGATATTAAGTCAATCCATGACCCTGGAGTTGTTGTATGCATCCCACATGGCACCCTATTCCCTTGCGTAGCGCACTACTTTTGACCAGAAGACATAGAGCGCTGGTCAAAAGTAGTGCACTTATGTAGGGAATAGGGTGCCATTTGGGACACAGAGGTTGTCATCCATAGTGGCTTCTTGATTAAACATAATTTCATTGTGGGGCGGGGGGGGGGGGGGCTGTTAACTTATCCCCTAGCAGCAGCAGGTTAGCATTATAGTTTTAAACTACACGGAACAGTAACAAAATATGCCTTAATTAAAATAAATGTTATATTGTTAAAAGCTGAGGGTGGATTGCATTGCACTATATTGGTGCTAGCTGGGCCTGATACCGTTACATTACACTATATTGGTGCTAGCTGGGCCTGATACCGTTACATTACACTATATTGGTGCTAGCTGGGCCTGATACCATTACATTGCACTATATTGGTGCTAGCTGGGCCTGATACCATTACATTGCACTATATTGGTGCTAGCTGGGCCTGATACCGTTACATTACACTATACTGGTGCTAGCTGGGCCTGATACCATTACATTACACTCTATTGGTGCTAGCTGGGCCTGATACCGTTACATTACACTATATTGGTGCTAGCTGGGCCTGATACCGTTACATTACACTATATTGGTGCTAGCTGGGCCTGATACCATTACATTACACTATATTGGTGCTAGCTGGGCCTGATACCATTACATTACACTATATTGGTGCTAGCTGGGCCTGATACCGTTACATTACACTATATTGGTGCTAGCTGGGCCTGATACCGTTACATTACACTATATTGGTGCTAGCTGGGCCTGATACCGTTACATTACACTATATTGGTGCTAGCTGGGCCTGATACCGTTACATTACACTATATTGGTGCTAGCTGGGCCTGATACCGTTACATTACACTATATTGGTGCTAGCTGGGCCTGATACCATTACATTACACTCTATTGGTGCTAGCGGGCCTGATACCATTACATTACACTATATTGGTGCTAGCTGGGCCTGATACCGTTACATTACACTATATTGGTGCTAGCTGGGCCTGATACCATTACATTACACTATATTGGTGCTAGCTGGGCCTGATACCATTACATTACACTATATTGGTGCTAGCTGGGCCTGATACCATTACATTACACTCTATTGGTGCTGGCTGGGTTGGGTGACCAACTGGGTTTAGTGTACTGAGCTAAAGCCATTAACTCAGGGAGCTAAAGCCATTAACTCCAGGAGTTATAGCCAATTAATCAGGGAGTTAGATCCATTAACTCAGGGAGTTATAGCCATTAACTCATGGAATTATAGCCATTAACTCGGGGAACTAAAGCCATTAATTCAGGGTGTTATAGCCATTAACTCAGGGAACTAAAGCCATTAATTCATTGAGTTATAGCCATTAACTCAGGGAACTAAAGCCATTAATTCTTTGAGTTATAGCCATTAACTCAGGGAACTAAAGCCATTAATTCAGGGAGTTATAGCCATTAACTCAGGGAACTAAAGCCATTAATTCATTGAGTTATAACCATTAACTCAGGGAACTATGGGAACTATGGGAGTTATAGCCATTAACTCAGGGAGTTATAGCCATTAACTCAGGGAGGTAGATCCATTAATTCATGGAGTTATAGCCATTAACTCAGGGAACTAAAGCCATTAATTCTTTGAGTTATAGCCATTAACCCAGGGAACTAAAGCCATTAATTAAGGGAGTTATAGCCATTAACCCAGGGAACTAAAGCCATTAATTCATTGAGTTATAGCCATTAACTCAGGGAACTAAAGCCATTAATTCAGGGAGTTATAGCCATTAACTCAGGGAGTTATAGCCATTAACTCAGGGAGGTAGATCCATTAACTCATGGAGTTATAGCCATTAACTCAGGGAATTATAGCCATTAACTCGGGAAACTAAAGCCATTAATTCAGGGTGTTATAGCCATTAACTCAGGGAACTAAAGCCATTAATTATTTGAGTTATAGCCATTAACTAAGGGAACTAAGCCATTAATTCAGGGAATTATAGCCATTAACCCAGGGAACTAAAGCCATTAATTCATTGAGTTATAGCAATTAACTCAGGGAACTAAAGCCATTAATTGAGGGAGTTATAGCCATTAACTCAGGGAGTTATAGCCATTAACTCAGGGAGGTAGATCCATTAACTCATGGAGTTATAGCCATTAACTCAGGGAATTATAGCCATTAAGTCAAGGAGTTAAACTCATTAACTCAGGTAGTTAAAGCCATTAACTCAGGGAGCTAAAGCATTAACTCAAGGAGTTAAAGCCATTAACTCAGGGAGTTAAAGCCATTAATTCAAGGAGCTTAAAACCATTAACTTGAGGAGTTAAAGCCATTAGGGAGTTAAAGCCATTAGGGAGTTAAAGCCATTTTGGAGTTAAAGCATTTAACTCAGGGAGTTAAACCATTAACTCAGGGAGCTAAAACCACTTACTCAGGGAGCTAAAACCATTAACTCAGGGAGCTTGAAAGCACCATAAATCCATAGAATGCCAGACTTTGATGACAAAGTTTGATGACAAAATTTGCCCACGAAGGACCGCCGCGCCACCTCACTGTTCAAGTGAGAACAGCATAACAAGTTCAGTCCCCCAAAAATTATGTAATATGCCAGGGTGATATAAATGATGTAATATGCCAGGGAGATATGTATATTGTAGCTAAGAAAGTAATACGAAGTGTATGTTATGTAGTAAGCTGTTAGTAGACCAGGTGCCTCACCCTAATAATTTGGTCTATTTCCCGCTCTTTATTTCACCAACTGTTCTGACTATCGTAAGAGCTTTCATTGTCTGCATATATATGCCCCCTTTATTTATCCCACGGTTCTGACTTGGTGTACAGGGAGAACATTGTAAGAATGGCCCGTGTTCTGAATTCTGTCGTTGTATATTTCACAAGTGCTGAACAAATAGTTCTATTGACTAGGTCCGTCCGAGCTTTCTCATTAATGTCTTAATCGAAGTTACGAATTGCCTCTTATCCGCTTGTCGTTGCCTTATGTCATAGTTTGTCCATCTCAATTGTTTATTTTAAGCAAGTCAGTCATATCAGCTATGTTCTTCTAAAAGGCTGTAAATGAGGTTTCGCTGCCAGACAAGGCTCTGCTGATATCCAGGTGTAGCAGTGGTAAAGTGTTGAAACTGCTGTTGGGACAGCTTTATGTAGGACCTAACAGTTTGTGGGCACCATTGTTTGTCGCATCAAGATTTGCATGCTAAAACCGCCATTGGGTGTACCACTCTCCCCAGCAACATCCAATCAAATCAAATGTTATTAGTCACATGCGCCGAATACAACAGGTATTACAGTGAAATGCTTGTTTAATTAAAAAAATACGGATAAGAATAAGAAACAAAAGTAACAAGTAATTAAAGAGAAGCAGTAAAATATCAATAGCGAGACGATATACAGGGGGCTCGTCAGACTCGTTAAAGGAAAAAAGGACCAGTCCGTGGTCAGTAATCACAGTCCTGATGTCCAGAAGTTATTTTTGGTCATAAGAGACAGTAGTGGCAACATTATGCACAAAATAAGTTTTAAAAATAAGGTACAAAACAACGCAAACAAACAAACAAAAACCACAATCGCTTGTCAACATCAGTCTGGTGGGGTGTACCACTGTCAATATCAGTCTGGTGGGGTTACCACTGTCAATATCAGTCTGGTGGGGTTACCACTGTCAATATCATTCTAGTGGGGTGTACCACTGTCAACATCAGTCTGGTGGGGTGTACCACTGTCAACATCAGTCTGGTGGGGTGTACCACTGTCAACATCAGTCTGGTGGGGTTACCACTGTCAATATCAGTCTGGTGGGGTTACCACTGTCAACATCAGTCTGGTGGGGTTACCACTGTCAATATCAGTCTGGTGGGGTGTACCACTGTCAATATCAGTCTAGTGGGGTGTACCACTGTCAATATCAGTCTGGTGGGGTTACCACTGTCAATATCAGTCTGGTGGGGTTACCACTGTCAATATCATTCTAGTGGGGTGTACCACTGTCAACATCAGTCTGGTGGGGTGTACCACTGTCAACATCAGTCTGGTGGGGTGTACCACTGTCAACATCAGTCTGGTGGGGTGTACCACTGTCAACATCAGTCTGGTGGGGTTACCACTGTCAATATCAGTCTGGTGGGGTTACCACTGTCAATATCAGTCTGGTGGGGTTACCACTGTCAATATCAGTCTGGTGGGGTTACCACTGTCAATATCAGTCTAGTGGGGTGTACCACTGTCAACATCAGTCTGGTGGGGTGTACCACTGTCAACATCAGTCTGGTGGGGTTACCACTGTCAATATCAGTCTGGTGGGGTTACCACTGTCAACATCAGTCTGGTGGGGTTACCACTGTCAATATCAGTCTGGTGGGGTTACCACTGTCAATATCAGTCTGGTGGGGTGTGCCACTGTCAATATCAGTCTGGTGGGGTGTGCCACTGTCAATATCAGTCTGGTGTGGTATTGCCACTGTCAATATCAGTCTGGTGTGGTATTGCCACTGTCAATATCAGTCTGGTGTGTTGTACCACTGTCAATATCAGTCTGGTGTGGTGTACCACTGTCAACATCAGTCTGGTGTGTTGTAACACTGTCAACATCAGTCTGGTGTGTTGTAACACTGTCAACATCAGTCTGGTGTGGTGTAACACTGTCAATAGACATCACAAGTTAAACATTCATCATGTTAATTTGATGCTAATCATTGGGTAATTAGACTAATCCCCGCAATGATTTAGGTAAATTGCTTAATGGCTACCCAGAGCCCATAACACACCAATCAGTCACATCTGATAAGACGTCTGTTCTGTTGCGGAGCCGTAGCGGTGAGGAAAACTACCAACCAAGATCTAAAGGTGAACGAGGAGGTTGTGGAGGTAGAGAGAGGAGTCAGGGAACTGAAACAGGTGATGGCCCCAACCGAGCAGTCCGGAGAGAACAGACATGCTAGCTCACCAACCTACTTGGGGGGAAGGAGGGGGATGGTGGAGAGAGAGGAGAGAGAGAGAGGAGAGAGGAGAGAGAGAGAGAGAGAGAGAGAGAGAGAGAGAGTTTAGTATGTAAGGAGACAAAGTCAAATTCAAAGATGTTGGCAGGCGGCCTCCTCCGACTATCTCCTTCCTTCCTTCCTTCCTTCTTGATGATACATTTTCCCCTTGAACATGATGTCAATATGTTGATGTTCCTTCCTTCCTTCCTTCCTTCCTTCCTTCCTTCCTTCCTTCCTTCCTGATGATACATTTTTCCCCTTGAACATGATGTCAATATGTTGATGTTCCTTCCTTTATTAAGACACCATCCAACAGATAGCGCGTCCCGCTGTGTGTTACCAACATAGAGCACACTGGGGCGGGGGTGAGAGATCACAACGGTAGGTACACCTATAGCTCTTCTCTTGGCAGGAGTACTTTATCACTGATCTCAACGCCGAGTCTCTCAGAGCGTTCACAGTCAGCCCACTGGCATCCTTATCAGATCAGGAAAATCTCAGTCTACTTGAACAGAACAATACTCAATCGTGAGGCATCAAAGCCAAAGGAAATTAATAATATTACTAAGAAATGCTATAGGTGGAAGGAAAGTATTGTGGAAACCTACCAAAAAACAATTTTAGACAAATTCCTGGACAAAACAGTTCAATGTCATAGTGAAGGTGTAAACTTGGCAGTAGAAAACCTAAACAGTATATTTAACCTCTCAGCTTCCCTGTCAAATCTAAAAATGTCAAACAGAAAACCAGAAGAAAATGAAATCAAATAAACGGCATAATATTAACAAAGACTGTACGGAAAGTTCCACTGCAATCGTAAAGGTGTAAACTTGGCCTAAACTCCTCCTACTTCCCTCCCTACCCTGGAGCGGAACCTTTCACCTATTGGTCACTCACACCACATTCAACGCAACCAACCAGATCACCTCCCCCGAAAAGGGGTGGGGCTAGTCCTTTATATGCCCCCGCCCCCCACCACCTGCAGTCATTAGACCCTTTAAACCAAACCAGCATGGAACCCTAGTGATGTGTCATTGACTTCTGGTATTGGACGAGTGTGGTTGCCATGGTACTTATACAGTATGTATATATATATATATATATATATATATATATATACAGTCGCTTGCGAAAGTATTCCGCCCCCTTGAACTTTGCAACCTTTTGCCACATTTCAGGCTTCAAACATAAAGATATAAAACTGTATTTTTTTGTGAAGAATCAACAACAAGTGGGACACAATCAAGAAGTGGAACGACATTTATTGGATATTTCAAACTTTTTTAACAAATCAAAAACTGAAAAATTGGGCGTGCTAAATTATTCAGCCCCTTTACTTTCAGTGCAGCAAACTCTCTCCATGATCTCTCAATGATCCAATGTTGACCTAAATGACTAATGATGATAAATACAATCCACCTGTGTGTAATCAAGTCTCCGTATAAATGCACCTGCACTGTGATAGTCTCAGAGGTCCGTTAAAAGCGCAGAGAGCATCATGAAGAACAAGGAACACACCAGGCAGGTCCGAGATACTGTTGTGAAGAAGTTTAAAGCCGGATTTGGATACAAAAAGATTTCCCAAGCTTTAAACATCCCAAGGAGCACTGTGCAAGCGATAATATTGAAATGGAAGGAGTATCAGACCACTGCAAATCTACCAAGACCTGGCCGTCCCTCTAAACTTTCAGCTCATACAAGGAGAAGACTGATCAGAGATGCAGCCAAGAGGCCCATGATCACTCTGGATGAACTGCAGAGATCTACAGCTGAGGTGGGAGACTCTGTCCATAGGACAACAATCAGTCTTATATTGCACAAATCTGGCCTTTATGGAAGAGTGGCAAGAAGAAAGCCATTTCTTAAAAATATCCATAAAAAGTGTTGTTTAAAGTTTGTCACAAGCCACCTGGGAGACACACCAAACATGTGGAAGAAGGTGCTCTGGTCAGATGAAACCAAAATTGAACTTTTTGGCAACAATGCAAAACGTTATGTTTGGCGTAAAAGCAACACAGCTCATCACCCTGATCACACCATCCCCACTGTCAAACATAGTGGTGGCAGCATCATGGTTTGGGCCTGCTTTTCTTCAGCAGGGACAGGGAAGATGGTTAAAATTGATGGGAAGATGGATGGAGCCAAATACAGGACCATTCTGGAAGAAAACCTGATGGCGTCTGCAAAAGACCTGAGACTGGGACGGAGATTTGTCTTCCAACAAGACAATGATCCAAAACATAAAGCAAAATCTACAATGGAATGGTTCAAAAATAAACATATCCAGGTGTTAGAATGGCCAAGTCAAAGTCCAGACCTGAATCCAATCGAGAATCTGTGGAAAGAACTGAAAACTGCTGTTCACAAATGCTCTCCATCCAACCTCACTGAGCTCGAGCTGTTTTGCAAGGAGGAATGGGAAAAAATGTCAGTCTCTCGATGTGCAAAACTGATAGAGACATACCCCAAGCGACTTACAGCTGTAATCGCAGCAAAAGGTGGCGCTACAAAGTATTAACTTAAGGGGGCTAAATAATTTTGCACGCCCAATTTTTCAGTTTTTGATTTGTTAAAAAAGTTTGAAATATCCAATAAATGTCGTTCCACTTCATGATTGTGTCCCACTTGTTGTTGAATCTTCACAAAAAAATACAGTTTTATATCTTTATGTTTGAAGCCTGAAATGTGGCAAAAGGTCGCAAAGTTCAAGGGGGCCGAATACTTTCGCAAGGCACTGTATATATACAGTGGGGAGAACAAGTATTTGATACACTGCCGATTTTGCAGGTTTTCCTACTTACAAAGCATGTAGAGGTCTGTAATTTTTTATCATAGGTACACTTCAACTGTGAGAGACGGAATCTAAAACAAAAATCCAGAAAATCACATTGTATGATTTTTAAGTAATTCATTTGCATTTTATTGCATGACATAAGTATTTGACACATCAAAAAAGCAGAACTTAATATTTGGTACAGAAACCGTTGTTTGCAATTACAGAGATCATACGTTTCCTGTAGTTCTTGACCAGGTTTGCACACACTGCTGCAGGGATTTTGTCCCACTCCTCCATACAGGCAGTGGAGAGGGCCCCTAAGCGTTACGGATGGATCCCTGGAGTGATTACACATTGTGGGACGGATCAATCTACTAGTTGATGGGTGAGGAGAAGGGGGTGGGGGGTGGGGACAGATCAATCTGCTGGTTGAGGGGGATAGGAAGAGAGGAAGGGAGAGATGGGTGAGGAGGAGGGTGGGGGGAGGAACAGATTAATCTGCTGGTTGAGGGGGTTAGGAAGTTAGGAAGAGAGGAAGGGAGAGATGGGTGAGGAGGAGGGTTGGGGGAAACAGATGAATCTGCTGGTTGAGGGGGTTAGGAAGTTAGGAAGAGAGGAAGAGAGAGATGGGTGAGGAGGAGGGTTGGGGGAAACAGATGAATCTGCTGGTTGAGGGGGTTAGGAAGTTAGGAAGAGAGGAAGGGAGAGATGGGTGAGCAGGAGGGTTGGGGGAAACAGATTAATCTGCTGGTTGAGGGGGTTAGGAAGAGAGGAAGAGAGAGATGGGTGAGGAGGAGGGTTGGGGGAAACAGATTAATCTGCTGGTTGAGGAGGTTAGGAAGAGAGAGATGGGTGAGGAGGAGGGTTGGGGGAAACAGATTAATCTGCTGGTTGAGGGGGTTAGGAAGTTAGAAAGAGAGGAAGGGGAGATATGGGTGAGGAGGGAGGGTGAGTGAACTCCTCCCCTGTGATGAAAAAGTGAGAGTTGACAAATGGCGACATAATGACCCATGAGAGCTAACAAATATAAATGGCTTTCTCTTGCATTTTTACTGTCATCAAAACAAATGCTCATTAGCTTTTTATGAGGGATTGCGTGAATAATAAATATATCTTAATTACACCCATCACGGATGCAAATTTGTGAATTTAAGAACGTTGGGGAATAAAAGATGACGCTACAACGCTATGGTATAATGTTGCAACAGGCATTTTTATATATATATATATATATATATTAAATCGTTTTCAATAAAACTAGCATTTTTTGGTTGTAGACTAGCGTAGACATTATCTGAGTACATTGGCATTAAGTTATACTTTGATTGCTTGATGAAGTTGAATTTCCACCAACTGTTAATTAATGCTTGATGAAATACTGTTCTGGTTAATACCAGTTGTTCGTCATTTATCTATTCTCCCCAGCCCATGTGGTCAACCCCATTTAGTCAGCCTCGCAATCATTAACACACACACACACACACACACACACACACACACACACACACACACACACACACACACACACACACACACACACACACACACACACACACACACACACACAACCCATTTAGTCAGCCTCATAATCAATAATACACACACACACACAACCCATTTAGTCAGCCTCACAATAGTTAATACACACACACACACACACAACCCATTTAGTCAGCCTCACAATCATTAATACACACACACACACAACCTATTTAGTCAGCCTCACAATACTTAATAAACACAATCATTCATTGACTCAAAGTCATTAACAAACCCACCTTCAAACAAACATATTTAACCAAAGTATGGAAACCGGTCTCAAACAATGGATCCTGTCTCAAACAATGGATCCTGTCTCAAACAATGGATCCTGTCTAAAACAATAGATCCTGTCTAAAACAATAGATCCTGTCTAAAATAATGGATCCTGTCTCAAACAATGGATCCTGTCTCAAACAATAGATCCTGTCTCAAACAATGGATCCTGTCTAAAACAATAGATCCTGTCTCAAACAATAGATCCTGTCTCAAACAATGGATCCTGTCTAAAACAATAGATCCTGTCTAAAACAATAGATCCTGTCTAAAACAATAGATCCTGTCTAAAATAATGGATCCTGTCTCAAACAATGGATCCTGTCTCAAACAATGGATCCTGTCTCAAACAATGGATCCTGTCTCTAACAATGGATCCTGTCTAAAACAATGGATCCTGTCTCAAACAATGGATCCTGTCTCAAACAATGGATCCTGCCTCTAACAATGGATCCTGTCTAAAACAATGGATCCTGTCTAAAACAATAGATCCTGTCTCAAACAATGGATCCTGTCTCAAACAATGGATCCTGTCTCAAACAATGGATCCTGTCTAAAACAATAGATCCTGTCTAAAACAATAGATCCTGTCTAAAATAATGGATCCTGTCTCAAACAATGGATCCTGTCTAAAACAATGGATCCTGTCTAAAACAATGGATCCTGTCTAAAACAATGGATCCTGTCTAAAATAATGGATCCTGTCTCAAACAATGGATCCTGTCTCAAACAATGGATCCTGTCTAAAACAATGGATCCTGTCTCAAACAATGGATCCTGTCTCAAACAATGGATCCTGTCTAAAACAATGGATCCTGTCTAAAACAATGGATCCTGTCTAAAACAATGGATCCTGTCTCAAACAATGGATCCTGTCTCAAACAATGGATCCTGTCTCAAAATATGGATCCTGTCTCAAACAATAGATCCTGTCTCAAACAATGGATCCTGTCTCAAACAATGGATCCTGTCTCTAACAATGGATCCTGTCTAAAACAATGGATCCTGTCTCAAACAATGGATCCTGTCTCAAACAATAGATCCTGTCTCAAACAATGGATCCTGTCTCTAACAATGGATCCTGTCTCAAACAATGGATCCTGTCTCAAACAATGGATCCTGTCTAAAACAATGGATCCTGTCTCAAACAATGGATCCTGTCTAAAATAGTGGTACTTCTCTAAAACAATGGGACTTATCTAACTCACCATGTCACCATCCTTCTAGGATGTACATTTGCCACCTAAATCAAGGGATAACCTATTTTTGCTGGGTAATCTGGGCTGAAGCATGCCAAAAAGCCAAACAGGGGGCTTGGCCATTGTTTGTAAAACGGCTTAACCATGTTGAGCATGTGGAGTCACAATGGACTTATGTGTTGGCTTGTAAACCTGTGGGCCTGGCCTCTATCTGCTCAAACAGAGAGACACACACACACACACACACGCACGCACGCACACGCACACGCACACGCACGCACACACACACACTCCTTTATCCAAACCCGAACACCCCCCTAAAGACAAAAGCATTCGAACAGACAGTCACTAACACTCCTATACGCATTTGTGGAGATGACATTACATTAGAGAAGTGGCTTTTATTTTTATTTTTTTACATCTGAGTCTCTACTTAATGTCTCCATCCCTCCTTATTGTACTGGGGAACGGTAGCAGTATAACAGGACGACCTGGAGCAGCTTGGGTCTGGTGTTAGTTATATAACAGGACGACCTGGAGCAGCTTGGGTCTGGTGTTAGCTATATAACAGGACGACCTGGAGCAGCTTGGGTCTGGTGTTAGTTATATAACAGGACGACCTGGAGCAGCTTGGGTCTGGTGTTAGTTATATAACAGGACGACCTGGAGCAGCTTGGGTCTGGTGTTAGTTATATAACAGGACGACCTGGAGCAGCAGCAGCTTGGGTCTGGTGTTAGTTATATAACAGGACGACCTAGAGCAGCTTGGGTCTGGTGTTAGTTATATAACAGGATGACCTGGAGCAGCTTGGGTCTGGTGTTAGTTATATAACAGGACGACCTGGAGCAGCTTGGGTCTGGTGTTAGTTATATAACAGGACGACCTGGAGCAGCTTGGTGTGTGAGCGTGTGTGTGTGTGTGTTTCAATTTGAGAAAATAAAACATGCAAATGTCCTGGACTGCAGGTCAAACGAACAGACATTAGCACACAGATGTTTCAATTTCATCTTCAACACATAAAGAACTACTGTTTCTCAATCTTGTATTGAGTGGTTCCTTGGTGTACCATAACGGTTCATATTATCTCCAAAAAAAACACCTGTTGTTTTTAATGAAACTTGAATTTCCTGAAAGGCCCCTAAGAGTGACAGAACATCCACCTGGAGACATTGTTGAAAAGAAAACCATTTAAATTAAGATTTCCCTGGATAAGGCTGGGGTACATTTTATGAGTCCTAAACGTGTCTGTAAATTAATGGCGCTACGCTACACCCACTTCAACTTTGTGTGGGGAGAGACTGAAAGAGCGACACACACACACACACACACACACACACACACACACACACACACACACACACACACACACACACACACACACACACACACACACACACACACACACACACACACACACACACACACACACACACCTGATCAGTGGTCTGATTAATAGAGGTTGAATTGGATATTTAATTGGATGTAGTTACAATTATAGAGGCTTGTCTCTCCTAAGACCAACCAGCCCAGACGACCAACACCGGCACCTGACATGGATGGCAACCACTTCTGCTCTCCACCCCCTCCACCGCAAGTAAACCTCTGCCTCTCCACCTCACATAAACTTCTGCCTCTCCACCTCCTCCACCCTACATAAACTTCTGCCTCTCCACCCCACATAAACTTCTGCCTCTCCACCTCCTCCACCCTACATAAACTTCTTCCTCTCCACCCCACATAAACGTCTGCCTCTCCACCTCCTCCACCCTACATAAACTTCTGCCTCTCCACCCCACATAAACTTCTGCCTCTCCACCTCCTCCACCCTACATAAACTTCTGCCTCTCCACCTCCTCCACCCTACATAAACATCTGCCTCTCCACCCCACATAAACTTCTGCCTCTCCACCTCCTCCACACTACATAAACTTCTGCCTCTCCACCCCCCTCCACCCTACATAAACTTCTGCCTCTCCACCTCCTCCACCCTACATAAACTTCTGCCTCTCCACCCCACATAAACTTCTGCCTCTCCACCTCCTCCACCCTACATAAACTTCTGCCTCTCCACCCCACATAAACTTCTGCCTCTCCACCTCCCTCCACCCTACATAAACTTCTGCCTCTCCACCTCCCTCCACCCTACATAAACTTCTGCTCTCCACCCCCTCCACCCTACATAAACTTCTGCTATCCACCCCCTCCACCCTACATAAACTTCTGCCTCTCCACCACCCTCCACCCTACATAAACTTCTGCTCTCCACCCCCTCCACCCATTACATAAACTTCTGCCTCTCCACCCCCCTCCACCCACTACATAAACTTCTGCCTCTCCACCCCCCTCCACCCTAAATAAACTTCTTCCTCTCCACCCTACATAAACTTCTGCCTCTCCACCCCCCTCCACCCTACATAAACTTCTGCTCTCCACCCCCCTCCACCCTACAAAAACTTCTGCTCTCCACCCCCTACACCCTACATAAACGTCTGCCTCTCCACCTCTCCACCCTACATAAACCTCTGCCTCTCCACCCCCCTCCCTACAATAAACTTCTGCTCTCCACCCCCCTCCACCCTACAATAAACTTCTGCTCTCCACCCCCTACATAAACGTCTGCCTCTCCACCTCCTTCTGCCTCTCCACCCCCCTCCACCCTACATAAACCTCTGCCTCTCCACCCCCCTCCCTACAATAAACTTCTGCTCTCCACCCCCCTCCACCCCACATAAACTTCTGCCTCTCCACCCCCCTCCACCCTACATAAACTTCTGCTCTCCACCCCCCTCCACTCTACAAGAAACTTCTGCCTCTCCACCCCACTCCACCCCCTACATGTACCTTGTCAGCTCAGGGGTTTGAACACGCAACCTTGCGGTTACTAGTCCAAAGCTCGAACCACTAGGCTACCTGCCGTCCCATCTACTCCCTCTCCCCTATCTTCTCCGTCTTGTTCAATAAACCAAAAATATAGCATACATATATATACACATATATATACATATATACATACATATATACTTATATATATATATATATATATATTTATGTGTATATTTATATGTATATATATATATATGTATATGCTATATTTTTGGTTTATTGAACAAGACGGAGAAGATAGGGGAGAGGGAGTAGATGGGACGGCAGGTAGCCTAGTGGTTCGAGCTTTGGACTAGTAACCGCAAGGTTGCGTGTTCAAATCCATGAGCTGACAAGGTACAAATCTGGAAAGGAGTGGGACTGCCCCACTCTCTAAAACAAGGTACAAGGTATATATATATATATAAGGAAAGGACTGGGACTGCCCCACTCTCTAAAACAATGTTACTAACCTCTTGCTACTGTACTGGCTTTGAGAATGCTCTTTCACTTCAACATAAGAGTTGCTATTACCGTTTCCATGGCTACCTGGCAGAGAACAGTGCTTTGGCTCAACACATATTGTCATTGGCTGCAACGTCAGACCTTCCTCCTGAGAGAGACATGAACATTGCCAGCACTGACGTAAACCAAAATGCTGCAGAAATACCTTTTTTTCCCCCCCAAGCATAGACCTGATACTGTACAGAACAGTAGTACTGTATGGAAAATGTTCAGTGTGACCTCACCTCACCGATGATGTCACTCCTGGACAGAGGGGCTCTCCGGGATCCTTGGGACGTTCCAAATCTGACGTTAACCCAATTGAAGTTTATATTTTAAATGGTTAAGGTATGGGTTAAGGTTAGGGTTTAGGGTTAGGGTAAGGGTATGAGTTAAGGTTAGGGTTAGAGTTAGGGTAAGGGTATGAGTTAAGGTTAGGGTTTAGGGTTAGGGTAAGGGTATGAGTTAAGGTTAGGGTTAGAGTTAGGGTAAGGGTATGAGTTAAGGTTAGGGTTTAGGGTTAGGGTAAGGGTATGAGTTAAGGTTAGGGTTTAGGGTTAGGGTAAGGGTATGAGTTAAGGTTAGGGTTTAGGGTTAGGGTATGGGTTAAGGTTAGGGTTAGAGTTAGGGTAAGGGTATGAGTTAAGGTTAGGGTTTAGGGTTTAGGGTTAGGGTATAGGTTAAGGTTAGGGTTTAGGGTAAGGGTATGGGTTAAGGTTAGGGTTTA
>NC_143027.1:5215000-5237500 GCF_057628025.1 Oncorhynchus mykiss
AGAAGACCTTACAGTGAAATGCTGAATTCAACAGGTGTAGTAGACCTCACAGTGAAATGCTGAATACAACAGGTGTAGTAGACCTTACAGTGAAATGCTGAATACAACAGGTGTAGTAGACCTTACAGTGAAATGCTGAATACAACAGGTGTAGTAGACCTTACAGTGAAATACTTACTTACAGGCTCTAACCAATAGTGCGAAAAGAAAGGTACGTGTGTGTGTGTGTGTGTGTGTGTGTGTGTGTGTGTGTGTGTGTGTGTGTGTGTGTGTGGGGGGGGGGGGGGGGGGGGGGGGTAAGTAAAGAAATGAAACAACAGTAAAAAGACATTTGAAAATAAGAGTACAGAGGCTATATACAGACACCTGTTAGTCAGGCTGATTGAGGTAGTATGTACATGTGGGTCTGGTTAAAGTGACTATGCATAACTTATGAATAGAGAGTAGCAGTAGCGTAAAAGAGGGGTTGGGGGTGGCACACAATGCAAATAGTCTGGGTAAGGTTACCTGTTTGGTTACCTGTTCAGGAGTCTTATGGCTTGGGGGGTAAAAACTGTTGAGAAGCCTTTTTGTCCTAGACTTGGCACTCCGGTACCACTTGCCATGCGGTAGTAGAGAGAACAGTATATGACTGGGGTGGCTGGAGTCTTTGACCATTTTCAGGGCCTTCCTCTGACACCGCCTGGTGTAGAGGTCCTAGATGGCAGGCAGCTTTGCCCCAGTGATGTACTGGGCCGTACGCACTACCCTCTGAAGTGCCTTGCGGTCGGAGGCTGAGCAATTGCCGTACCAGGCAGTGATGCAACCAGAGGCTCTCGATGTTGCAGCTGTAGAACCTTTTGAGGATCTCAGGACCCATCTCAAATCTTTTTAGTTTCCTGAGGTGGAATAGGCTTTGTCGTGCCCTCTTCACGACTGTCTTGGTGTGTTTGGACCATGTTAGTTTGTTGGTGATGTGGACACCAAGGAATTTGAAGCTCTCAACCTGCTCCACTGCAGCCCCGTCGATGAGAAAGGGGGCATGCTCGGTCCTCCTTTTCCTGTAGTTTAACACTTATGAAATGCTTGTAATTATACTTCAGTATTCCATAGTAACATCTGACAAAAATATCTAAAGACACTGAAGCAGCAAACTTTGTGGAAATAAATATTTGTGTCTTTCTCAAACCTTTTGGCCACGACTGTATATTTACATCATATATTTACAAAGTGGTGGGTCTGATTCTATATATGGGTTAAGTAGTGGGTTTAGCTTTGATTCTGAGTGCCTTAGCTAAAGGCAAGACACGATGAGTTTGGTATTTTCAGTATTTTATTAGGATCCCCATTAGCTGTTGCAAAAGCAGCAGCTACTCTTCCGGGGGTTCCAGACAGAACACAGAACACAGAACACAATACAGAATGACATAATACAGAACATCATTAGATAAGAACACAGAACACAGAACATGAAACATAATACAGAACATATCAATCATATGATTGAGTGTAGTCTGGCCCAGGAGTGGGAAGGTGAACGGAAAGGCTCTGGAGCAACGAACCGCCCTTGCTGTCTCTGCCTGGCCGGTTCCCCTCTTTCCACTGGGATTCTCTGCATCTAACCCTATTACAGGGCTGAGTCACTGGCTTACTGGTGCTCTTTCATACCGTCCCTGGGAGGGGTGCGTCACCTGAGTGGGTTGATTCACTGATGTGGTCATCCTGTCTGGGTTGGCGCCCCCCCCTTGGGTTGTGCCGTGGCGGAGATCTTTGTGGGCTGTACTCAGCCTTGTCTCGGGATGGTAAGTTGGTGGCTGAAGATATCCCTCTAGTGGTGTGGGGGCTGTGCTTTGGCAAAGTGGGTGAGGTTATATCCTTCCTGTTTGGCCCTGTCCGGTGGTGTCCTCGGACGGGGCCACAGTGTCTCCTGACCCCTCCTGTCTCAGCCTCCAGTATTTATGCTGCAGTAGTTTATGTGTCGGGGGGGCTAGGGTCAGTCTGTTATATCTGGAGTACTTCTCCTGTCCTATCCGGTGTCCTGTGTGAATTTAAGTGTGCTCTCTCTAATTCTCTCTTTCTCTCTTTCTTTCTCTCTCTCGGAGGACTTGAGCCCTAGGACCATGCCTCAGGACTACCTGACATGATGACTCCTTGCTGTCCCCAGTCCACCTTTGCCGTGCTGCTGCTCCAGTTTCAACTGTTCTGCCTTATTATTATTGGACCATGCTGGTCATTTATGAACATTTGAACATCTTGGCCATGTTCTGTTATAAACTCCACCCGGCACAGCCAAAGAGGACTGGCCACCCCTCTTTATCTGTTTTTTCTGCCTTTTTTTGTGGAAAGCTAGCTGAAGACTAATTGTCCAGGTGATGTGTCACGAGATCATTCTGCCTTGGACAGAGATCTACAATGTGAGGACGTTGACGTCCCTGTCTCTATTCCCTGACTACGAAGGGCTCGATGAAGAGAGAGGGGAGCATTTCATTTCACGCCTGGTTGCTTGCGTGATGAGCGTCAAAAATCGCATGGCCGGGCCCGTGTCGTACGTCAACCCGTTAAGACAGGTGAGGAGGTTATCCATCTCACGGGAGAAGCATCGTCTCGCACACAGACAAAACAACAGCGCAGCGCAACCAACAACCAAGCATATGTGTATGTCGGAGAGTAATAATGTCATATTTAAAAGCTGATTTTTAGAATGCATGGAGACTCTATTGGACAGACAGGGGAATATGAGAACCAGTACATTTCGCACATAAACACACACATCAAATCACATGCAAATGCTTTCGCTGATAAGGCTAATAATGAAAATAGTTCATTTCTACGGAAGGAGAACCATATATGTGTTTTAACAGAATTCATGAATCATTATAAAAGTATAGAAAATATATTTTTGAAATCAAAAACAAGCAAGTATAATTAAAAATGAGAAGTGTAAATGACATGTTCTCAGAATGTTCACTCTCTGGGTGTGGGATAAACACAACCCGTCAGAATGTTGACTCTCTGGGTGGGATAAACACAACCCGTCAGAATGTTGACTCTCTGGGTGGGATAAACACAACCCGTCAGAATGTTGACTCTCTGGGTGGGATAAACACAACCTGTCAGAATGTTGACTCTCTGGGTGTGATAAACACAACCTGTCAGAATGTTGACTCTCTGGGTGTGATAAACACAACCCGTCAGAATGTTGACTCTCTGGGTGGGATAAACACAACCCGTCAGAATGTTGACTCTCTGGGTAGGATAAACACAACCTGTCAGAATGTTGACTCTCTGGGTGTGATAAACACAACCCGTCAGAATGTTGACTCTCTGGGTGGGATCAACACAACCCGTCAGAATGTTGACTCTCTGGGTGTGATAAACACAACCTGTCAGAATGTTGACTCTCTGGGTGTGATAAACACAACCTGTCAGAATGTTGACTCTCTGGGTGGGATAAACACAACCCGTCAGAATGTTGACTCTCTGGATGTGCTATACACAACCCGTCAGAATGTTGACATTCTGGGTGGGATAAACACAACCCGTCAGAATGTTGACTCTCTGGGTGGGATAAACACAACCCGTCAGAATGTTGACTCTCTGGGTGGGATAAACACAACCCATCAGAATGTTGACTCTCTGGATGTGATAAACACAACCCGTCAGAATGTTGACTTTCTGGGTGGGATAAACACAACCCGTCAGAATGTTGACTCTCTGGGTGGGATAAACACAACCCGTCAGAATGTTGACTCTCTGGGTGGGATAAACACAACCCGTCAGAATGTTGACTTTCTGGGTGGGATAAACACAACCCGTCAGAATGTTGACTCTCTGGGTGGGATAAACACAACCCGTCAGAATGTTGCCTCTCTGGGTGTGATAAACACAACCCGTCAGAATGTTGACTCTCTGGATGGGATAAACACAACCCGTCAGAATGTTGACTCTCTGGATGTGATAAACAATGACATTCCAGAGAATTCTGTGCTTCCAACTTTGTGGCAACAGTTTGGGGAAAGCCCTATCCTGTTTCAGCGTCAAATATACATATATTTATATATATTTGTATTAACCCTTGTGATGTGTTGGATCCTTTACGCAAAGCAATTAGCGAGTCAGAGAACAGGAAATACTGACAGTGTATAGAAGGGCTGTTGACAAAACACTAATAGACTAGGACTAATGTATTCAGTCCCTCTGAACCAGCATAGAGAGATGAGAGGGTCACATAGTTAACCTGAAATAAATAGGCTTTCCTGGCTAGACCTGGAACCTGGAAACAGGTATGTTAAAATATCACATCATCAGAAATACATTTACATATTATGAGGTTTTGTGTCCATCTCTCTCTCTCTCTCTCTCACTCTCTCTCTCTCTTTCTCTCTCTCTCTGTATGTCTGTCTGTCTCCCCCTCACTCATTTCCTCTCTCTTCCCCTCCCTCCCTCCCTCCATCTCTATCTGCCTGTCCTGTGTGATTCATACCCAATGTGCCCTTTGCAATTAAACCTCCAGGTTTCTCACTTAAAGCAGACTGGTCGAGCAGGGCCGGTGTCAGGTAGGCAGGCCGATCAGTCATGCGTGGATGGTAGCACTGCTTCTGCTTGTTAAAGACATCCAGACATCGTGTCTATTGCAATACAACAGCTCGCCATAAAACAGACATTACAATAGTGGCAAGGAGAAATACAGTATATGCAGTATATACATTACATACAGTATATACATTACATACAGTATATACATTACATACAGTATATACATTACATACAGTATATACATTACATGCAGTATATACAGTACATACAGTATATACAGTACATACAGTATATACAGTACATGCAGTACATACAGTACATACAGTATATACATTACATGCAGTACATACAGTACATACAGATATAGAGTACATACAGTACATACAGTATATAAGGTATATAGAGTACATACAGTACATACAATATATATATAGGTATATAGAGTACATACAGTACATACAGTACATGTAGATATAGAGTACATACAGTACATACAGTACATGTAGATATAGAGTACATACAGTACATACAGT
The DNA here is from genome assembly GCF_057628025.1 of Oncorhynchus mykiss. Lineage (NCBI taxonomy): Eukaryota > Metazoa > Chordata > Actinopteri > Salmoniformes > Salmonidae > Oncorhynchus > Oncorhynchus mykiss. Next base: position 5,220,049 of record NC_143027.1, read on the forward strand.
ATATAAGGTATATAGAGTACATACAGTACATACAATATATATATATAGGTATATAGAGTACATACAGTACATACAGTACATGTAGATATAGAGTACATACAGTACATACAGTACATGTAGATATAGAGTACATACAGTACATACAGTACATGTAGATATAGAGTACATACAGTACATACAGTACATGTAGATATAGAGTACATACAGTACACACAGTACATACAGTATATAAGGTATATAGAGTACATATAGTACATACAGTACATACAGTATATGCAGTATATAAGGTATATAGAGTACATAGAGTACATACAGTACATACAGTATATGGAGTATATAAGGTATACAGAGTACATAGAGTACATACAGTACATACAGTATATGCAGTATATAAGGTATATAGAGTACATAGAGTACATATAGATATAGAGTACATACAGTACATACAGATATACTCTGTCTTCCTATTCTCCCTCCCTCCCCTTCTCTCCCTCTGTCAATTCAATTGAATTAAATATCAATTCAAGGGGTTTTATTGCCATGGGAAACATATGTTTACATTGCCAAAGCAAGTGAAATAGATAATAAACAATAAACAATAAACAATGAACAGTAAACATTACAAAAGTTCCTAAAGAATAGAGACGTTTCAAATGTCATAGTGTGTCTATATACAGTGTTGTAACGACGTGCAAATAGTTAAAGTACAAAAGGGAAAAAACATCAACTGAAATATAGGTTGTATTTATAATGCCGTTTGTTCTTCACTAGTTTATCAAAATCGTATTTGTTTTTTAATTCTTTGTGGATCTGTTGTAATCTGAGGTGAAATATGTGTCTCTAACGTGGTCATACATTTGGCAGGAGGTTAGGAAGTGCAGCTCAGTTTCCACTTCACTTTGTGGGCAGTGTGCACATAGCCTGTCTTCTCTTGAGAGCCAGGTCTGCTTCTCTCTCTGTCTCTCTCTCGCTCTCTCTCTCTCGCTCGCTCTCTCTGCGTCTCTCTATCTCTATCAATTCAATTTCAATTTAAGGGCTTTGTTGGCATGGGAAACATATGTTAACATTGCCAAAGCAAGTGAAGTAGATAATAAACAAAAATGAAATAAACAATAAAATGAACAGTACACACTGACTCTCTACTCTCGCTCTTTCATCCCTCTTTCTCTCTCTCTAGCTCTTTCTCTCTCTCTCTCTCTCTCTAGCTCTTTCTCTCTCTCTCTCCACACTCTAGCCCTCTCTCTCTCTCTCTCTAGCTCTTTCTCTCTCTCTCTCTAGCTCTTTCTCTCTCTCTCTCCACACTGTAGCCCTCTCTCTCTCTCTCTCTCCACACTCTAGCCCCCCCTCTCTCTCTCTCTCTCTCCCTCTCTCTCTATCTCTCTGTCTCTGTCTCCACACTCTAGCCCTCACTCTCTCTCTCCACACTCTAGCCCTCTCTCTCTCTCTCTCTCTCTCTCTCTCTCTCTCTCTCTCTCTCCACATTCTAGCCCTCTCTCTCTCTCTCTCTCTCTCTCTCTCTCTCTCTCTCACTCTAGCCCTCTCTCTCTCTCTCTCCACACTCTAGCCCCCTCTCTCTCTCTCTCTCTCTCTCTCTCTCTCTCTCTCTCTCTCTCTCTCTCCCTCTCTCTCTCTCTCTCTGTCTCTGTCTCCACACTCTAGCCCTCTCTCTCTCTCTCTCTCTCCACAATCTAGCCCTCTCTCTCTCTCTCTCTCTCTCTCTCTCTCTACTCTAGCCCTTTCTCTCCTCCCTATTCTGTGCAGTTTCAGCACATTACTGTACTAATTATTCTGACTCGTATTCAGGAGGGGGATTGATTTGTCTTTGTAGGCGAACTCCTAGCTGTGGATGGCCGTTGTTTGAGCTGTGGATGGCTGTTGTTTGAACTGTGGATGGCCGTTGTTTGAGCTGAGGATGGCCGTTGTTTGAGCTGTGGATGGCTGTTGTTTGAGCTGTGGATGGCCGTTGTTTGAGCTGTTGATGGCCGTTGTTTGAGCTGTTGATGGCCGTTGTTTGAGCTGTTGATGGCCGTTGTTTGAGCTGTGGATGGCCGTTGTTTGAGCTGAGGATGGCCGTTGTTTGAGCTGTGGATGGCTGTTGTTTGAGCTGTGGATGGCTGTTATTTGAGCTGGGGATGGCCGTTGTTTGAGCTGTGGACGGCCGTTGTTTGAGCTGTTGATGGCCGTTGTTTGAGCTGTTGATGGCCGTTGTTTGAGCTGTTGATGGCCGTTGTTTGAGCTGTGGATGGCCGTTGTTTGAGCTGAGGATGGCCGTTGTTTGAGCTGTGGACGGCCGTTGTTTGTGCTGTGGATGGACGTTTTTTGAGCTGTTGATGGCTGTTATTTGAGCTGAGGATGGCCGTTGTTTGAGCTGTTGATGGCTGTTATTTGAGCTGAGGATGGCCGTTGTTTGAGCTGTTGATGGCCGTTGTTTGAGCTGAGGATGGCCGTTGTTTGAGCTGTTGATGGCTGTTATTTGAGCTGAGGATGGCCGTTGTTTGAGCTGTTGATGGCCGTTGTTTGAGCTGAGGATGGCCGTTGTTTGAGCTGTTGATGGCCGTTGTTTGAGCTATTGATGGCCGTTGTTTGAGCTGTTGATGGCCGTTGTTTGAGCTGTTGATGGCCGTTATTTGAGCTGAGGATGGCCGTTGTTTGAGCTGTTGATTGCCGTTGTTTGAGCTGTTGATGGCCGTTGTTTGAGCTGGGGATGGCCGTTGTTTGAGCTGTGGATGTTTTCCCTATACATTTCTATGACTTCTAAGACATATTGCCTCAAACCCCCAGCATACACAGTAAGGAGGGAAGGAAAACACACACAAAGAAAGAAAAAAACAGATGCATTGTGGGTATATTTGGAGGAGGGAAATTAGCTTGTAGCAGTGGACAAACAAAGTGCTGTACAATATTATTCATTTTTCCACATTGTTCTTGTTTGCAATTCATGCGCTCCAACTCCCTGTCATGCTCTTCAACTTCCTATTCCTCCCTCAGATGCCAATTAGTATGATGTGTCACAGAGAGAGAACTGGCGGCGTCCTCTCTGTGTCTCTCTGTCTCGCTGTCTCCCTCTCTCTCTTTCTGTCTTCCTCTGTCTCTCTCTCTGTCTCTCTCTCTCTCTCTCTCTCTCTCTCTCTCTCTCTCTCTCTCTCTCTCTGTCTCTCTCTCTCTCTCTGTCTCTGTCTTCCTCTCTCTTCCTACCTCTCTCATCCTTCTCCCTTGCTGCCTCTTTCTCTCTGCCTGACACATCCAAGCCATAGTTAACCCCATTGTTCCTGCTTGACAGCACCCGACACTTAGCCGGCCTGACATGTCCAGTAATCTACAAGCAGAAAGTTTACCTGACAGGGTGGCCTGACAGTGTGGCCTACATAATCATTCTCGCCATCTCCTTCTCTCCAGCCCCCTGCCCCCCCCCCCCCCCCCCCCATCACCCCTTTCCTCCCCTACTTCCCCCTTTTCCCTGAACCAACCCACCCAACCTCCACTCCAATCCCACTCATCCCTTGTTCTTGATACATCTTGTTTGAGAGCATTAGGAAGAGATCAATCATTTGTCAAGGCTATATGTTGTTACAGGCCTTTTGTTTCCAGGCATAGCATGACGCTGGGAAAACAGGGGAGGGATCAGGCGGAGGGCAGTAATCAAAATTAATGCAGGTTGGAGCTCTGGTGGCCGTTGATTTACTCTGACAAACTGACTGGATCCCTGTAACACTCTGGGGGGGGGGGGGTTACCCTGTCCTCCACTATACTGACTGACTGGGTCCCTATAACACTCTGGGGGGGGGGGGGGGGGTTACCCTGTCCTCCACTATGCTGACTGACTGGGTCCCTATAACACTCTGGGGGGGAGGGGGGGGTTACCCTGTCCTCCACTATGCTGACTGACTGGGTCCCTATAACACTCTGGGGGGGGGGGGTTACCCTGTCCTCCACTATATTGACTGACTGGGTCCCTATAACACTCTGGGGGGGGGGTTACCCTGTCCTCCACTATGCTGACTGACTGGGTCCTTATAACACTCTGGGGGGGGGTTACCCTGTCCTCCGCTATGCTGACTGACCGGGTCGCTATAACACTCTGGGGGGGGGGGGTTACCCTGTCCTCCACTATACTGACTGACTGGGTCCCAGTTTAGCGAGTTAGTGAGACTTAGAGAGTTAGTGAAGCTTAGCGAGTTAGTGAGGCTTAGCGAGTTAGTGAGGTTTAGCGAGTTAGTGAGGCATAGAGAGTTAGTGAGGCTTAGCGAGTTAGTGAGGTATAGAGAGTTAGTGAGGCTTAGAGAGTTAGTGAGGCTTAGCGAGTTAGTGAGGCTTAGCAAGTTAGTGAGGCTTAGAAAGTTAGTGAGGCTTAGCGAGTTAGTGAGGCATAGAGAGTTAGTGAGGCTTAGAGAGTTAGTGAGGCTTAGAGAGTTAGTGAGGCTTAGAGAGTTAGTGAAGCTTAGCGAGTTAGTTAGGCTTGGCGAGTTAGTGAGGCTTAGAGAGTTAGTGAGGCTTAGCGAGTTAGTTAGGCTTAGAGAGTTAGTGAGGCTTAGAGAGTTAGTGAGGCTTAGCGAGTTAGTTAGGCTTAGAGAGTTAGTGAGGCTTAGAGAGTTAGTGAAGCTTAGCGAGTTAGTGAGGAATAGTTAGTGAGGCTTAGCGAGTTAGCGCCTAATGCTAATCTAACGCTAATCCTGAGGTTTGGCCATCAGGGAATGTTTAATTAATTTAATCTTCTTCATGTTAAGCTGGACTGCATGAAGGGTGCTCAGTGGCCGATCTGCTTAGCTTTACAGCAAGATTACATTATGTTTCCCCTTTACCCAGAGGCCTCAGGGGGAAGAAGCTTTGTTACAGAAGCTCTGCTACGGCTTCTGTGTTAGCACTATCTATCAGTGTTTTCAAGGAGGCCAATTACAATAATAGCTGAGAGGAGACAGTCAGGGAGCGACCTAAATGGCAGTATTGGACAATAACCTGATACTCTTAGCACACGGGGACAAACACCTACCTGGAGGCGACAGAATTCCCTCCTAAAATATGTCCCCTTAGACACAATTATGACAAAACAACCAACAAAAACGGGTCACAACTCCTGCAGCTCTGTCCCATGCTGGGTCTGTACATAGTAAATGGTAGGCTTCTAGGGGACTGTTACATGCTGACCAGACTTGACACGTCGCATGCACGAGCGTTGCAAAACAAATTTAGAAATCCATGTTATTCAATTATTGCACCCACACTGGTCGCGCGCGCCAACGAGCGTCTGCACTGCCAAGGGCTAAAATAGAAGTCACTCCTATTTCTGATGCAAATCACACTGCTCTCCCTTCTCCTCATTAGCAGCTGTTCTCGTACTGAATTAAACTTCGACATGGTCCTTTTTGCTTCAGTGGATCAACGTTACCTTTTCCGGCCAAGTTCCCGAAAACATTTGGCGATTGACATGTATTTGGCGAGCATACAGTCAGGCCCTAAAGCTTAGGATACGCACCAACGTATCCTCCAGGACATTTACAGAACTCTGTGTTGAAGGAAAGTAAAGATCATTAAGGACATCAGCCACCCGAGCCACAGACTGTTCACTCTGCTACCGTCTGGTAGAAAGAGACGGTATGAGAGCATCAGAGCTGGGACGAAGAACTTGAGAAACAGCTTCTATCAACAGGCCATCAGACTGTTGAACAGCTTCTATCCCGAGGCCCTCCGACTGTTGAACAGCTTCTATCACCATCAGACTGTTGAACAGCTTCTATCACCACCAGACTGTTAAACAGCTTCTATTACCAGACCATCAGACTGTTGAACAGCTTCTATCACCAGATTGTCAGACTGTTGAACAGCTTCTATCTCCAGACCATCAACCTGTTAACAGCTTCTATCACCATCAGACTGTTGAACAGCTTCTATCACCATCAGACTGTTGAACAGCTTCTATTACCATCAGACTGTTGAACAGCTTCTATTACCATCAGACTGTTGAACAGCTTCTATCACCATCAGACTATTGAACAGCTTCTATTACCATCAGACTGTTGAACAGCTTCTATTACCATCAGACTGTTGAACAGCTTCTATCACCATCAGACTGTTGAACAGCTTCTATTACCATCAGACTGTTGAACAGCTTCTATTACCATCAGACTGTTGAACAGCTTCTATCACCATCAGACTGTTGAACAGCTTCTATTACCATCAGACTGTTGAACAGCTTCTATCACCATCAGACTGTTGAACAGCTTCTATCACCATCAGACTGTTGAACAGCTTCTAATACCATCAGACTGTTGAACAGCTTCTATCACCATCAGACTGTTGAACAGCTTCTATCCCCATCAGACTGTTAAACAGCTTCTATCACCATTAGACTGTTGAACAGCTTCTATTACCATCAGACTGTTGGACAGCTTCTATCTCCATCAGACTGTTGAACAGCTTCTATCACCATCAGACTGTTGAACAGCTTCTATCACCATCAGACTGTTGAACAGCTTCTATCACCATCAGACTGTTAAACAGCTTCTATCTCCATCAGACTGTTGAACAGCTTCTATCTCCATCAGACTGTTGAACAGCTTCTATTACCAGACCATCAGACTGTTGGACAGCTTCTATCTCCATCAGACTGTTGAACAGCTTCTATCACCATCAGACTGTTGGACAGCTTTTATCTCCATCAGACTGTTGAACAGCTTCTATCTCCATCAGACTGTTGAACAGCTTCTATCTCCATCAGACTGTTGAACAGATTCTATCACCATCAGACTGTTGAACAGCTTCTATCACCATCTGACTGTTGAACAGCATCTATCACCACCTGACTGTTGAACAGCTTCTATCTCCAGACCATATCATTCTTAGTATGTCTTGTGTAAATCTGATGCTTAGATAGTCATTTGGATTGTTGGTACAGTTTTATTTGGATTCTTAATTGGATTTGTTCTAATATTCTTGATTTCTTGTTTAAAATGTTGTAATTATTTGTATATTTGTTTGATATTCTACTACACTGTTGGAGTTAACACAATCATTTGGCTGCATAACATCTGCTAAACTGTGTATGAACTGTGTATGAACTGTGTGTGAATGGTGTATGAACTGTGTATGAACTGTGTATGAACTGTATATGAACTGTGTATGAACTGTGTATAAACTGTGTATAAACTGAACTGTGTATGAACTGTGTATGAACTGTGCATGAACTGTGTATGAACTGTGCATGAACTGTGTATGAACTGTGCATAAACTGTGTCTGAACTGTGTATGAACTGTGTATGAACTGTGCATAAACTGTGTCTGAACTGTGTATGAACTGTGCATGAACTGTGTATGAACTGTGCATGAACTGTGTATGAACTGTGTATGAACTGTGTATGAACTGTGCATAAACTGTGTCTGAACTGTGCATGAACTATGTATGAACTGTGCATGAACTGTGCATGAACTGTGCATGAACTGTGTATGATCTGTGTATGAACTGTGCATGAACTGTGCATGAACTGTGCATAAACTGTGTCTGTATGAACTGTGCATGAACTGTGTATGAACTGTGCATGAACTGTGTATGAACTGTGTATGAACTGTGTATGAACTGTGCATAAACTGTACATGAACTGTGCATAAACTGTGTCTGAACTGTGTATGAACTGTGCATAAACTGTGTATGAACTGTGCATGAACTGTGCATGAACTGTGCATGAACTGTGCATGAACTGTGCATAAACTGTGTCTGTATGAACTGTGCATGAACTGTGTATGAACTGTGCATGAACTGTGTATGAACTGTGTATGAACTGTGTATGAACTGTGCATAAACTGTACATGAACTGTGCATAAACTGTGTCTGAACTGTGTATGAACTGTGCATAAACTGAACTGTGTATGAACTGTGTATGAACTGTGCATGAACTGTGTATGAACTGTGCATGAACTGTGTATGAACTGTGCATAAACTGTGTCTGAACTGTGTATGAACTGTGTATGAACTGTGCATAAACTGTGTCTGAACTGTGTATGAACTGTGCATGAACTGTGTATGAACTGTGCATGAACTGTGTATGAACTGTGTATGAACTGTGTATGAACTGTGCATAAACTGTGTCTGAACTGTGCATGAACTATGTATGAACTGTGCATGAACTGTGCATGAACTGTGCATGAACTGTGTATGATCTGTGTATGAACTGTGCATGAACTGTGCATGAACTGTGCATAAACTGTGTCTGTATGAACTGTGCATGAACTGTGTATGAACTGTGCATGAACTGTGTATGAACTGTGTATGAACTGTGTATGAACTGTGCATAAACTGTACATGAACTGTGCATAAACTGTGTCTGAACTGTGTATGAACTGTGCATAAACTGTGTATGAACTGTGCATGAACTGTGCATGAACTGTGCATGAACTGTGTATGAATTGTGCATGAAATGTGCATGAACTGTGCATGAACTGTGCATGAACTGTGCATGAACTGTGCATGAACTGTGCATGAACTGTGCATGAACTGTGCATGAACTGTGCATGAACTGTGCATAAACTGTGCATGAACTGTGCATGAACTGTGCATAAACTGTGCATGAACTGTGCATGAACTGTGCATGAACTGTGCATGAACTGTGCATAAACTGTGTCTGAGCTGTGTATGAACTGTGTATGAACTGTGCATAAACTGTGTCTGAACTGTGTATGAACTGTGCATGAACTGTGTATGAACTGTGCATGAACTGTGTATGAACTGTGTATGCACTGTGTATGAACTGTGCATAAACTGTGTCTGAACTGTGCATGAACTATGTATGAACTGTGCATGAACTGTGCATGAACTGTGCATGAACTGTGTATGATCTGTGTATGAACTGTGCATGAACTGTGCATGAACTGTGCATAAACTGTGTCTGTATGAACTGTGCATGAACTGTGTATGAACTGTGCATGAACTGTGTATGAACTGTGTATGAACTGTGTATGAACTGTGCATAAACTGTACATGAACTGTGCATAAACTGTGTCTGAACTGTGTATGAACTGTGCATAAACTGTGTATGAACTGTGCATGAACTGTGCATGAACTGTGCATGAACTGTGTATGAATTGTGCATGAAATGTGCATGAACTGTGCATGAACTGTGCATGGACTGTGCATGAACTGTGCATGAACTGTGCATGAACTGTGCATGAACTGTGCATGAACTGTGCATGAACTGTGCATAAACTGTGCATAAACTGTGCATGGACTGTGCATGAACTGTGCATGAACTGTGCATGAACTGTGCATGAACTGTGCATGAACTGTGCATGAACTGTGCATGAACTGTGCATGAACTGTGCATAAACTGTGCATGAACTGTGCATAAACTGTGCATGAACTGTGCATGAACTGTGCATGAACTGTGCATGAACTGTGCATGAACTGTGCATGCGACCAGTACACTTTGATTTGATTCCCTTTGCTGCTGATTTCAAGTACATCCAAAGAGACTGTTTGTGCGACTTAGAAAAATCTGCATTTTTTTTTCTACGGTATCTTAAATTTGTGTTGTTACAAGCATAGTGTCCATTTGCAAAATATCCTGACAAAACATCTGGAATCTTTAACTTAAACTTTTTTTAACATGTATTTTTATTTAACCTTTATTTAACCAGGAAGGGCTCATTGAGATTTAAAATCTCTTTTTCAAGAACGTCCTGGTGAAGATAGGCAGCGCCAAGTCATTACAAAAAAATTACAGACAGACAATAATGAAAAACTACAAGTAATCTAGTAAAAACCATAGAATTCACAAGAGTAAAACAAAATCAAAAACAGCAAATTAAAAACATTGACAGGTCAGGGAATCAGTCTCAAAATCCTTCATCCGTGATTTAAAAATACCAATCGGGACAAGTTCTTCCAGTTTAAAAGTATTTTGTAAGGTGTTCCAAGACGATGGCGCAGAGTACATAAAAACCCTTTTACCAAATTCAGTTGGGACATTTGGAACAGTTAGCAGGATAAAGTCCAGCGAACGAAGAGACGACCCACCACATTCCTGAACAATAAAAATGCCCAAATAAAAAGGTTAGTAAACCCAAAATGTAAATAAAAGTATACCAGTGCCTGAGCCTACGCGTGACTAGAGAAGGCCAGCCAACCCCTGGTATACAAAGTGCAGTGGTGCGTAAAGGGTTTTGCAGTTTATAATAAAATAAAGGGTGTCAATTGATCTCAAACACTGAGTGGAAGCATTCATATGAATCATATAAATCCACAAAAACCTCAATCGATGCTAACCGACTTAGCATCGTCTCTTTTCCTTAAACCTGCTCATGCATTTACACATTTTCAACTGTACAAACCATACTTTAACAGGTGACAAATCTAATTCATGGTACGGTACATGGATATGTCTGAATCGGGTTAACCATTCAGTCATCTCTTCATGCCAAGGTGATGCTAATTGCTAATTTGAAGGAAGTGAAGGAAGATGCTAATTGCTCATTTTGAAAGGAAGGAAGTGAAGGGAGATGCTAATTGCTCATTTGAAGGAAGGAAGTGAAGGGAGAGGCTAATTGCTAACTTGAAGGAAGGAAGTGAAGGGAGAGCCTAATTGCTAATTTGAAGGAAGGAAGTGAAGGGAGAGGCTAATTGCTAATGGACCGGCATATGATTGTAAATGATAGATGCAAATGACTGCCTTTCATTGTTTCCTGGTTGAGCTCAATATATATAGAGGGGACATTTTGAACCCCCCCCCTCGCAATTAATGGTTTGTTCTTCATCCAATAACACCTGCTCCACGTTCAGTAGGTAGACATAGCAGGTAGAAATGTTACGAATAGAGCTGACTTGATTCCCTATTCAATTCAATTAGTTTGTACTACATAACACAGGCTGATATTACAAAGTGTAATAGCCCATGTTGATAATTGTTCTGTTGAAACCAATGCAGCATTACAACACAACCCCCCCTGCCATTATACGACAGACACACACACACACACACACACACACACACACACACACACACACACACACACACACACACACACACACACACACACATACACACACACACACACACACACACACACACACACACACACACACACACACACACACACACACACACACACACACACACACACACATCCTGTCATTATACTCGACTGACTCCTGCCTCAGTTTAATTATTCAGGGCTATTAGCCTTTCAATCCGTCATTGACACTGAGCGGTGTGTGTGTGTGTGTGTGTGTGTGTGTGTGTCTAGGAGATTGTACCACAGCAGTGTTACTCCAGGGGTCCGACGACACAGGAGACCTGCTCTCAGGAACACAGCAGCACTCTGCAGGTGCTCTCTGCCTGCCACTAGAAATCACAGACAACTGTTTTATTGCTACTCGCTCTACTCAGGCTCAGATACATTAGCCTGGTCTCAGAGGGGAGGTAGGGTTTTAGTTGTACACGCCTCAGGAATTATTATATATTTTTTTCATTTTTTTAAAAAGTACAGCTTGTCATCGTCTTGGTAACCGGGCGAGACGTAAAATGAAAGGAGATTCGCTGTAGCCTTCAGAGAGATACGGAGGGCGGAAGGACGAAAGATACAATTCATTCTCTTGTGGACAGACCTCACTTAGGATGGTATCGTTAGCGTATGTAAAAACAGGCCGTTTTCCCAATTTCACATATTTTGTTTCAGCGCTGGTCGTTAGAACAGATCCCTGATTCAGGTGTTTAGAACTCCGTAAGGTGAGGGGTCATTTGGCTCAGAGTTTCCAGTTATTAAGGGGTGGGGAATTTCGCCAAGTTTTGCTTTATTGTATTTCTTAACATTACACAATCACTTCGTGTTTTATGGAGGAATGTAAATTGTCACTGAGCTAACATATGAAATTTGTTCTAAAATGTTCATGCCATGAATCATTTAACGTTTTGATTTTAGAATATATATATATAATATACAAAAAATATTTTTAAATTATTTGAAAAAAATATTGAATTTGGCCTTTACTACCATCGCCGGTAGAAAAGCATTGAATGACACATTTATAAATGTTTTTAAAAAAATCACATAAATATAAATATCTTAAGGAATAAGGTTTTAAAGTGTCTGTCCTATATATAGGAGATCTAAGACAGCTCAGGAAACGTGTACGTTTTTTCGGACACATATTTAACCCCTTGTTTTTGCAACAGACTAAATGCGCTCAAGAATGTGACTTTCTTGTACCTTATACAAGTATACTATACAAAACATTATGAACACCTGCTCTCTCCATGACATAAGCTGACCAGGTGAATAAAGGTGAAAGCTATGATCCCTTATTGATGTCACTTGTTAAATCCACTTCAATCAGTGTAGATGAAGGGGGAGGAGACAGGTTAAAGAAGGATTTTTAAGCCTTGAGACAATTGAGACATGGACTGCATGTCTGCGCCATTCAGAGGGTGAAAGGGACAAGACAAAATATATATTCATTTTTTAAACGTAACCTTCATTTTAACGAGGCAAGTCAGTTCAGAACAAATTCTTAATGTACAATGACGGCCTACCCCGGCCAAACCCGGACGACGCTGGGCCATTTGTGCGCCGCCCAATGGAACTCCCAATGACGGCCGGATGTGATACAGCCTGGATTTGAACCAGGGACCGTAGTTTGGTCTACAAAAACAAAGAGTGTTCCAAAGCTCAAATCAAATCAAATCAAATTGTATTAGTCACATACACATGGTTAGCAGATGTTAATGAGCGAAATTCTTGTGCTTCTAGTTCCGACCGTGCAGTAATCTAACCATCGAGTAATCTAACCTAACAATTCCACAACTACTACCTTATACACACAAGTGTAAAGGAATGAATAAGAATATGTACATAAAGATATATGAATGAGTGATGGCCGAACGGCATAGGCAAGATGCAGTAGATGGTATAGAGTACAGTATATACATATGAAATGAGTAATGTAGGGTATGTAAACATTATATAAAGTGCCATTGTTTAAAGTGGCTAGTGATACATTACATCAAGATGGCAAGATGCAGTAGATGGTATAGAGTACAGTATATACATATGAAATGAGTAATGTAGGGTATGTAAACATTATATAAAGTGGCTAGTGATACATTACATCAAGATGGCAAGATGCAGTAGATGCCAATAACAACTCATTTTCAGTTGTTTTCCTTTCCCAACTTAGACCAGTCGCAGACAGTTCTGGCAAAATTCTTGCCTGAGAAATGGCCATGTTTCGAAATAACACATTTTTGGTGGGGTTTCTTGGAGTGGTGTAATAGGTACATCTACAAAGCAGCAGGGTTAATGTCATCACCAGGGTTATCTTTCTGCATCTTTCCAATAAATATGGTCTCCGTCAGTTCACTTTCTCCTCTCACACGGCCACATCATTGTCCTTTGTGATCTCTCTCTCTCTCTCTCTCTCTCGTCTCGTTGTCTCATTGGCTCTAAATGTACGCTACACACTTTAATGGATCGGTCATGAAAAGAGAAGCCTTCAGAATATCCCTAAGACACCAACATGTCTCCAACATCGACCCCCACAGACCTTCTGACGCTGGTGCCGATGAGTAGTATGGGTGGTGAGCAACCACGGCCCTGTGTGTATGCGTGTGTGTGTTTGTATGCGTGTGTGTGGGCTGTGACTGGGGAGTAGCATTAATAGACATTGAAAGCTGTGGTGCAATGGTACTGGATCCATGGCAGCTGCTTTGTTCAATGTTTCATAGTGTACACATACACACTACAGACACAGCTGCACTCCAAATGAGAGTTAATATTGAAGGGGGCCGCCCACCCTGGGTCTTCCCTGTCACATGGTCTGAGTGTCAAGCCCGCGTCAGCTTCAACTTCCACTTCCCTGTGACACTAGCTCAGAGGACAGTGGGTATCACCCTCTCCTCTCCTCTCCTCTCCTCTCCTCTCCTCTCCTCTCCTCTCCTCTCCTCTCCTAACCTCTCTTCTTTCCTTTCGCTTTAAGAAGAAAATAAATTCCACAAATTCACTTTTAACAAGGCACACCTGTTAATTGAAATGTATTCCAGGTGACTAGCTCATGAAGCTGGTTGAGAGAATACCAAGAGTGTGCAAATCTGTCATCAAGGCAAAGGGTGGCTACTTTGAACAATCTAAAATATATTTGTTTAACACTTTTTTTAGTTACTACATGATTCCATATGTGTTATTTCATAGTTTTGATGTCTTCACTATTATTTAAAAAATAAATAAAAATAAATAAATAAAACCCCTTGAATGAGTAGATGTGTCCAAACTTTTGACTGACACTGTACATAGAAACTAATGTCTAGTCTAGAGGTGCCCTTGAGTGTCTGTTTTGATTCCCTTTATGTGGGTTAGGCACATAAACATCTTTTAACACACACACGCACGCACACACACACACACACACACACACAAGCACAAACCACCCCATCCCAACTCGTCCCCACAAACACACACTAGTTGAGTATGATGCGAAGTGCCCTGTCTGTGGCGCAGCAGCTGTATAGAGAAAACAGCTGCTGAAATGTCCCCCACGCTCCCATTGTCTCCTGCAATCTATCAGCCAGAACACAGTGGCTATCTCAGCCTGTTTGTGTGAGTGTGTGTGTGTGTGTCTGTGTGCGTGTGTATGTCTGTGTGTGTGCGTGTGTGTGTGTGTGTGTGGGTGCTCATCTCAGCGTGTGTGTGTGTGTGTGTGTGTGTGTGTGTGTGTGTGTACGTGTCTGTTTGTGTCTGTGTGTATGTGTCTGTGTGCGTATGTATGTCTGTGTGCGTGTGTGTGTGAGTGGGTGGTCATCTCAGCCTGTGTGTGTGTGTGTGTGTGAGCGTGCGTGCATGTGTGTGTGCATGTGTGTGTGTGTACGCGTCTGTTTGTGTCTGTGTGTGTGTGTCTGTGTGCGTGTGTATGTCTGTGTGTGTGTGTGTCTGTGTGTGTGTGTGTGTCTGTGTGTGTGTGTCCATCCCAGCCTTTAGAGTCACAGCACTGATGCTGTAACAAAGACGTCTGCAGGAGGGTCCGGACACAAAACCCTCTCACACTGTGATCCTGTCCTCTTCCAACCTACAGTATAGCCTACAGTATAGCTTAATCCTGTCCTCTTCCAGCCTACAGTATAGCCTACAGTATAGCCTACAGTATAGCCTACAGTATAACCTACAGTATAGCCTACAGTATAACCTACAGTATAGCCTACAGTATAGCTTAATCCTGTCATCTTCCAACCTACAGTATAACCTACAGTATAGCTTAATCCTGTCCTCTTCCAGCCTACAGTATAGCCTACAGTATAGCCTACAGTATAGCCTACAGTATAACCTACAGTATAGCCTACAGTATAACCTACAGTATAGCCTACAGTATAGCTTAATCCTGTCCTCTTCCAACCTACAGTATAACCTACAGTATAGCTTAATCCGGTCCTCTTCCAGCCAAAAGTATAGCCTACAGTATAGCCTACAGTATAACCTACAGTATAGCCTACAGTATAGCCTACAGTATAGCCTACAGTATAGCTTAATCCTGTCCTCTTCCAACCTACAGTATAACCTACAGTATAGCTTAATCCGGTCCTCTTCCAGCCTACAGTATAGCCTACAGTATAACCTACAGTATAGCCTACAGTATAGCTTAATCCTGTCCTCTTCCAACCTACAGTATAGCCTACAGTATAGCTTAATCCTGTCCTCTTCCAACCTAC
This sequence comes from Oncorhynchus mykiss, assembly GCF_057628025.1. Lineage (NCBI taxonomy): Eukaryota > Metazoa > Chordata > Actinopteri > Salmoniformes > Salmonidae > Oncorhynchus > Oncorhynchus mykiss. The sequence continues at coordinate 5,235,723 of NC_143027.1, forward strand.
AGTATAACCTACAGTATAACCTACAGTATAGCCTACAGTATAACCTACAGTATAGCTTAATCCTGTCCTCTTCCAACCTACAGTATAACCTACAGTATAGCTTAATCCTGTCCTTTTCCAACCTACAGTATAACCTACAGTATAACCTACAGTATACCATAGCAACAACTGGAGTACAGCAGCTGGGTAATGTTGGTGTGAAGCTAATCTCAGAGTCTGTTTACATTGAGGAAGGTGAAGCTAATCTCAGAGTCTGTTTACATTGAGGAAGGTGAAGCTAATCTCAGAGTCTGTTAACATTGAGGAAGGTGAAGCTAATCTCAGAGTCTGTTTACATTGAGGAAGGTGAAGCTAATCTCAGAGTCTGTTAACATTGAGGAAGGTGAAGCTAATCTCAGAGTCTGTTTACATTGAGGAAGGTGAAGCTAATCTCAGAGTCTGTTAACATTGAGGAAGGTGAAGCTAATTTTAGAGTCTGTTTACATTGAGGAAGGTGAAGCTAATCTCAGAGTCTGTTTACATTGAGGAAGGTGAAGCTAATCTCAGAGTCTGTTTACATTGAGGAAGGTGAAGCTAATCTCAGAGTCTGTTTACATTGAGGAAGGTAAAACTAATCTCAGAGTCTGTTTACATTGAGGAAGGTGAAGCTAATCTCAGAGTCTGTTTACATTGAGGAAGGTAAACTGCCGAACTGCCGAACACCACCCGACAAGGAGGCCATCATAGATTATCTTTTGGGCTACACTGGATTTAGCCTCATATCCAATATGACTTCTATAATACCATTTGATGGAGGGTAAATTGCAGGAAATATTTTGAATTTTTTTTTGAAAATGATCTGCAAAAGAGCCACAAAATGTTGCCAAAAGTTTGTAGATGTTTATCACTGGTGGTGAGTTTGTGGCAAACCTTTGACAACAATAATAGTTCACCAGAAGTTGTTTCTGGTGAACACATGAGTTCTAAGACCAGTAACCGTTGACGACCCGTCAGGGGGAAAACACATTTCAGTTGGAAGCGATCTACCTACCAAAGTTTTCCAGTGAGTGTCTAACATAATGATTTAACTTCCTAATAAACTTTAAATTGTGTTAACTAATTGACGCCTGGTTAGCAATTACTACATCATTTGTTTTAATAGTATTTATACAAGGCAGATGGTTTCCTTCAGGGCGAGTGGCAAAGTCAAGCATGAACCCCCCCACCCCCAGATAGAATTTGTGCCCCTCAGGTTTCGTTACCCCATAAACACAGCGAATGGTATATGAATTCCCCTGCCTTGTTTTGCCAATGAAAGCGCTGCCGGGCCTGTGCGCTTAAGACCTGAGGAAGGGTGAGGGAAGGGGGATGTAACAATGTCATATTTAGTAGTTCAAATAAAATAAAAAAAGCATTCTGATTGGACACTTAGCCATGTAATGTCATAAGGTACCGCCTTCATTTTCTTGTTTAGGAAGCTCATTGGTTCCCAGGGCGTTTTTTCTTTTTTTTTCTCTCACAGAGAAAGGAAAAAGTTGTGCAGACAGCTACAGCTAATAATAGTCTAGCTAGTAGCGTTGGTAGTAGCTGAATATTTATAGCTAGTTGGCTAAGCTGTGATCAGCACAAATGTTTGGGCAGTGCCCCTGTCACTAGCACCTAACGACCTTTTGGATCTGACCAAAACGGAACCACGGGAAGCAGAGTTTATTGTGGCACGCACATTCTTGCAAAGTGAAATTTCAATCATCATTCAAGGATACGGCGAGCCACGATTAACATTTCTTTGGGGTATCTAC
>NC_143027.1:5242500-5275000 GCF_057628025.1 Oncorhynchus mykiss
ACAGTACTGAACAGGATCACTGAACAGGATCACTGAACAGGATCACTGTATACAGTACTGAACAGGATCACTGAACAGGATCACTGTATACAATACTGAACAGGATCACTGCATACAGTACTGAACAGGATCACTGCATACAGTACTGAACAGGATCACTGCGTACAGTACTGAACAGGATCACTGAACAGGATCACTGCATACAGTACTGAGACAACGAGCCGCAGAACAATTTGTCTGGCGTCTGAATCTCTTCCCGCTACATCTTCTCCACATATGGCCGTCTTCAAGGTGAGCCATTTCTCTCGGTGCCAATTTCCTGTCTGCCAATGTCAAATATCTGTTTCTTTTAGCGCCCGGCCAATCCCTGCCTGCTGACACTGAGGTATATCAACAGTGACAAAAGGATATTGGAATAATTATCTTGGAATTAATACATTAGACCAAACTTAAATAAATGTCACGAGATCAACATATCTGGGAATGAATGGGCAGAGGAGAGAGACACCCCCTGTGTTCCAAAGGGCACCCCGTTCCCTACATAGTGCACTACTTTTGACCAGAGCTCTATGTCCTCTGGTCAAAAGTAGTGCACTACGTAAGAGATAGGGTGCCATTTGTGACACAGTAAGAGTATAAATGTGAAGGACACTGCTTCATCATTCATTAATTCCAGAGTAATGGAGGCAGATGAAATGGTATATTTCATCGCAGTGTCATTACAATCATCGTCGGCCATTTTAAATATCGAATTCTCCCGTTTGTCGTCATATTTCCACGTCCTACTTTCAGGGCCAAGGACGATTAGCCCCTTCAGTCCAGATAGACACCAGATAATCCTGGCATCTTTTAGTGATCTATAACTATTGATCACCACCCTCAGCTATAACTATTGATCACCACTCTCAGCTATAGCTATTGATCACCACTCTCAGCTATAACTATTGATTTACCACTCTCAGCTATAGCTATTGATCACCACCCTCAGCTATAACTATTGATCACCACTCTCAGCTATAACTATTGATCACCACCCTCATCTATAACTATTGATCACCACCCTCAGCTATAACTATTGATCACCACCCTCAGCTATAACTATTGATCACCACCCTCAGCTATAACTATTGATCACCACCCTCAGCTATAACTATTGATCACCACTCTCAGCTATAGCTATTGATCACCACCCTCAGTTATAACTACTGATCACCACCCTCAGTTATAACTATTGATCACCACCCTCAGCTATAGATATTGAACACCACCCTCAGCTATAACTATTGATTACCACCCTCAGTTATAACTATTGATTACCACCCTCAGTTATAACTATTGATTACCACCCTCAGTTATAACTATTGATCACCACCCTCAGCTATAACTATTGATCACCACTCTCAGCTATAGCTATTGATCACCACCCTCAGTTATAACTACTGATCACCACCCTCAGTTAAAACTATTGATCACCACCCTCAGCTATAGATATTGAACACCACCCTCAGCTATATATATTGATCACCACCCTCAGTTATAACTATTGATCACCACCCTCAGTTATAACTATTGATCACCACCCTCAGCTATAACTATTGATCACCACCCTCAGCTATAACTATTGATCACCACCCTCAGTTATAACTATTGATCACCACTCTCAGCTATAGCTATTGATCACCACTCTCAGCTATAACTATTGATCACCACCCTCAGTTATAACTATTGATCACCACTCTCAGCTATAGCTATTGATCACCACTCTCAGCTATAGCTATTGATCACCACCCTCAGTTATAACTACTGATCACCACTCTCAGTTAAAACTATTGATCACCACCCTCAGCTATAACTATTGATCACCACCCTCATCTATAACTACTGATCACCACCCTCAGTTATAACTATTGATCACCACCCTCAGCTATAAATATTGATCACCACCCTCAGCTATAACTATTGATCACCACCCTCATCTATAACTATTGATCACCACCCTCATCTATAACTACTGATCACCACCCTCAGCTATAACTATTGATCACCACCCTCAGCTATAACTATTGATCACCACCCTCATCTATAACTATTGATCACCACCCTCATCTATAACTACTGATCACCACCCTCAGCTATAACTATTGATCACCACCCTCATCTATAACTATTGATCACCACCCTCATCTATAACTACTGATCACCACCCTCAGTTATAACTATTGATCACCACCCTCATCTATAACTATTGATCACCACCCTCAGCTATAAATATTGATCACCACCCTCAGCTATAACTATTGATCACCACCCTCATCTATAACTATTGATCACCACCCTCATCTATAACTACTGATCACCACCCTCAGCTATAACTATTGATCACCACCCTCATCTATAACTATTGATCACCACCCTCATCTATAACTATTGATCACCACCCTCAGCTATAACTATTGATCACCACCCTCATCTATAACTATTGATCACCACCCTCATCTATAACTACTGATCACCACCCTCATCTATAACTATTGATCACCACCCTCATCTATAACTATTGATCACCACTCTCATCTATAACTATTGATCACCACCCTCATCTCTAACTATTGATCACCACCCTCAGCTATAACTATTGATCACCACCCTCAGCTATAACTATTGATCACCACCCTCATCTATAACTACTGATCACCACCCTCATCTATAACTATTGATCACCACCCTCATCTATAACTATTGATCACCACCCTCAGCTCTCTAACTATTCATCAACATGCTCAGGTTTATTTACTTTTATTTAACCTTTATTTAACATGGCAAGTCAGTTAAGAACAAATTCTTATTTACAATGACGGCCTACCGGGTAAAGATATTCTTGACCATGCTCAGGTAGGTCCATTTATTGGCGACGTTGCCAAATTGTTCATAATATTGCATGAAGGTGAAGTTTTTGAAATTGATATTGAGCTTGCTAAACTAGTAGACATAAGATCTAAACAGACTAGATATGTTTGATATGTGGTATGAATCAGTTCCCCCTAACAGCATAATGAGAACAGAAAACTGACACTAAAGGGACCTCTCTGTTGTCAAAGATAAAAACGCTATAAGTTACGACCCACAATCTTCCCGTCCACTGAGTTGAAACCACATCGAGACGTTTCCCCATAGCACCACCTCCGCCGACATGCCCAATAAACTCCATTGTATGTTTATCTCTACTGTACTGTGCTGTACTGTGGCCATAGACTGATCTGCTGTGACGGGGACATCAGTCTACTCCAGTCTGAACCAGACTGTCCTCACTAAGAAGCTGGTCTACTCCAGTCTGAACTAGGCTGTCCTCACTAAGAAGCTGGTCTACTCCAGTCTGAACCAGGCTGTCCTCGCTAAGAAGCTGGTCTACTCCAGTCTGAACCAGGCTGTCCTCGCTAAGAAGCTGGTCTACTCCAGTCTGAACCAGACTGTCCTCACTAAGAAGCTGGTCTACTCCAGTCTGAACCAGACTGTCCTCGCTAAGAAGCTGGTCTACTCCAGTCTGAATCAGACTGTCCTCACTAAGAAGCTGGTCTACTCCAGTCTGAACCCGGCTGTCCTCACTAAGAAGCTGGTCTACTCCAGTCTGAACCAGAATGTCCTCACTAAGAAGCTGGTCTACTCCAGTCTGAACCCGGCTGTCCTCACTAAGAAGCTGGTCTACTCCAGTCTGAACCAGAATGTCCTCACTAAGAAGCTGGTCTACTCCAGTCTGAAGCCGGCTGTCCTCACTAAGAAGCTGGTCTACTCCAGTCTGAACCAGAATGTCCTCACTAAGAAGCTGGTCTACTCCAGTCTGAACCAGAATGTCCTCACTAAGAAGCTGGTCTACTCCAGTCTGAACCAGACTGTCCTCACTAAGAAGCTGGTCTACTCCAGTCTGAACCAGGCTGTCCTTGCTAAGAGGTCTCTAAATTGAGTAGATTCTAAATTGAGCAGTCACTAAATTGTGTTCTCTCTAAATTGTGTGGTCTCTAAATTGTGTGGTCTCTAAATTGAGTAGACTCTAAATTGTGTGGTCTCTAAATTGAGTAGACTAAATTGAGAGGTCTCTAAATTGTGTGGTCTCTAAATTGCGTGGTCTCTAAATTGTGTGGTCTCTAAATTGTGTGGTCTCTAAATTGAGTAGACTCTAAATTGAGTGGTCTCTAAGTTGTGTGGTCTCTAAATTGAGCAGTCTCTAAATTGTGTGGTCTCTAAGTTGTGTGGTCTGCCATTCTGAGCATCTGTTTCTGTTACCCTCTCTGAGAAGAGGTGCTCAGTCCTGACTTATTGCACACACACACACACACACACACACACACACACACACACACACACACACACACACACACACACACACACACACACACAAGAGTGTGCGCGCATAAGCACAAACACAACGCCAGGTGAATTTAAATATATATGTTGCAAAGGCCATTGGAGTGAGAGATGGGGAGCTCAGGATGATCTACCTGTTAATGATGTCTGGTAACGAGCTGCCAGAACAACTCAGATACTGAACACCATTCTTTTTTGGCGCTTTCGAGAAAGCACAACAATTTGACTGTCTATATAAATCAATATTTACTTAACGTGTGAAATTCAAACCTCTATTCTATCAAATAGTCATGACAGAGGGTCATGTGACCTCTAACTGGTGTTTGAGGTGAGGAACATACTGTACTGTACATCGTCTAGAAACGATTGATGCTTTTTCAATCTCAATGTGACACCATCACATGCCACTCCGGCTCTGTGTTTTTGACATATTATGGTATTAATAATGCCTGTGTGTTGTACGACCATTGAATGAGATTTCTAAATCATGTTGGATTAAAGAGACAAGATGATGACAGAGATGAGAGCCTTAACCGACTGAAAATAATAACGGAGGACGAAGGTCTTTCAGGGATATTTCATTGGTCTTTTGGTCTATTATTTCAGTGATGTTTGGGACCGTTTCAGTGATAAGTGTGACTATTTCAGAGGCCTTTCCGACTATTTCAGTGATATTTGGGACCGTTTCAGTGATATGTGTGACTATTTCAGAGGCCTTTCCGACTATTTCAGTGATATTTGGGACCGTTTCAGTGATATGTGTGACTATTTCAGAGGCCTTTCCGACTATTTCAGTGATATTTGGGACCGTTTCAGTGATATGTGTGACTATTTCAGAGGCCTTTCCGACTATTTCAGTGATATTTGGGACCGTTTCAGTGATATGTGTGACTATTTCAGAGGCCTTTCCGACTATTTCAGTGATATTTGGGACCGTTTCAGTGATATGTGTGACTATTTCAGAGGCCTTTCCAACTATTTCAGTGATATTTGGGACCATTTCAGTGATATGTGTGACTATTTCAGAGGCCTTTCCGACTATTTCAGTGATATTTGGGACCGTTTCAGTGATATGTGTGACTATTTCAGAGGCCTTTCCAACTATTTCAGTGATATTTGGGACCATTTCAGTGATATGTGTGACTATTTCAGAGGCCTTTCCGACTATTTCAGTGATATTTGGGACCGTTTCAGTGATATGTGTGACTATTTCAGAGGCCTTTCTGACTATTTCAGTGATATTTGGGACCGTTTCAGTGATAAGTGTGACTATTTCAGAGGCCTTTCCAACTATTTCAGTGATATTTGGGACCGTTTCAGTGATATGTGTGACTATTTCAGAGGCCTTTCCGACTATTTCAGTGATATTTGGGACCGTTTCAGTGATATGTGTGACTATTTCAGAGGCCTTTCTGACTATTTCAGTGATATTTGGGACCGTTTCAGTGATATGTGTGACTATTTCAGAGGCCTTTCTGACTATTTCAGTGATATTTGGGACCGTTACAGTGATATGTGTGACTATTTCAGAGGCCTTTCTGACTATTTCAGTGATATTTGGGACCGTTTCAGTGATATGTGTGACTATTTCAGAGGCCTTTCTGACTATTTCAGTGATATTTGGGACCGTTTCAGTGATATGTGTGACTATTTCAGAGGCCTTTCTGACTATTTCAGTGATATTTGGGACCGTTTCAGTGATATGTGTGACTATTTCAGAGGCCTTTCTGACTATTTCAGTGATATTTGGGACCGTTTCAGTGATATGTGTGACTATTTCAGAGGCCTTTCTGACTATTTCAGTGATATTTGGGACCGTTTCAGTGATATGTGTGACTATTTCAGAGGCCTTTCTGACTATTTCAGTGATATTTGGGACCGTTTCAGTGATATGTGTGACTATTTCAGAGGCCTTTCTGACTATTTCAGTGATATTTGGGACCGTTTCAGTGATATGTGTGACTATTTCAGAGGCCTTTCTGACTATTTCAGTGATATTTGGGACCGTTTCAGTGATATGTGTGACTATTTCAGAGGCCTTTCTGACTATTTCAGTGATATTTGGGACCGTTTCAGTGATATGTGTGACTATTTCAGAGGCCTTTCTGACTATTTCAGTGATATTTGGGACCGTTTCAGTGATATGTGTGACTATTTCAGAGGCCTTTCTGACTATTTCAGTGATATTTGGGACCGTTTCAGTGATATGTGTGACTATTTCAGAGGCCTTTCTGACTATTTCAGTGATGTTTGGGACCGTTTCAGTGATATGTGTGACTATTTCAGAGGCCTTTCCGACTATTTCAGTGATATTTGGGACCATTTCAGTGATATGTGTGACTATTTCAGAGGCCTTTCCAACTATTTCAGTGATATTTGGGACCGTTTCAGTGATATGTGTGACTATTTCAGAGGCCTTTCTGACTATTTCAGTGATATTTGGGACCGTTTCAGTGATATGTGTGACTATTTCAGAGCCCTTTCCGACTATTTCAGTGATATTTGGGACCATTTCAGTGATATGTGTGACTATTTCAGAGGCCTTTCCGACTATTTCAGTGATATTTGGGACCATTTCAAGACTTCATAACTTGGGAGCAGTTAGCTCAGCAATTATTTGTTGTCCTGTCTGTATCAGTGCCCGGTATGGCAACCGCACAGCCCTCAACCACAGGGCTCTCCAGAGGGTGGTGCGGTCTGCCCAACATATCAGCGGGGGCACAACTACCTGCCCTCCAGGACACCTACAGCACCCGATGTCACAGGAAGGCCAACAATATCATCTAGGACAACAAGCACCCGAGCCACTGCCTGTTCACCCCGCTATCATCCAGAAGGCGAGGTCAGTACCGGTGCATCAAAGCAGGGACCAAGAGGCTGAAAAACAGCTTCTGTTTCAAGGCCATCAGACTGTTAAATAGTCAGCACATTAGAGGCTGCTGCCTAAATATATAGACTAGGAATCACTGGCCACTTTAATTATGTCACTTTAATAATGTTTACAAATCTGGCATTACTCATCTCATATGTATATATATATACTGTATTCTATACTATCTACTGTATTTAAAAAATAATAATCTTAACCTTTATTTAACTAGGCAAGTCAGTTAAGAACAAATTCTTATTTTCAATGACGGCCTATTAACAGTGGGTTAGCTGCCTGTTCAGGGGGCAGAACGACAGATTTGTACCATGTCAGCTCGGGGGTTTGAACTTGCAACCTTCCGGTTACTAGTCCAACGCTCTAACCACTAGGCTACCCTGCCGCCTCTACACTCTAACCACTAGGCTACCCTGCCGCCTCTACACTCTAACCACTAGGCTACCCTGCCGCCTCTACACTCTAACCACTAGGCTACCCTGCCGCCTCTACACTCTAACCACTAGGCTACCCTGCCGCCTCTACACTCTAACCACTAGGCTACCCTGCCACCTCTACACTCTAACCACTAGGCTACCCTGCCCCCTCTACACTCTAACCACTAGGCTACCCTGCCACCTCTACACTCTAACCACTAGGCTACCCTGCCACCTCTACACTCTAACCACTAGGCTACCCTGCCCCCTCTACACTCTAACCACTAGGCTACCCTGCCGCCTCTACACTCTAACCACTAGGCTACCCTGCCACCTCTACACTCTAACCACTAGGCTACCCTGCCACCTCTACACTCTAACCACTAGGCTACCCTGCCGCCTCTACACTCTAACCACTAGGCTACCCTGCCGCCTCTACACTCTAACCACTAGGCTACCCTGCCCCCTCTACACTCTAACCACTAGGCTACCCTGCCGCCTCTACACTCTAACCACTAGGCTACCCTGCCACCTCTACACTCTAACCACTAGGCTACCCTGCCACCTCTACACTCTAACCACTAGGCTACCCTGCCGCCTCTACACTCTAACCACTAGGCTACCCTGCCACCTCTACACTCTAACCACTAGGCTACCCTGCCCCCTCTACACTCTAACCACTAGGCTACCCTGCCGCCTCTACACTCTAACCACTAGGCTACCCTGCCACCTCTACACTCTAACCACTAGGCTACCCTGCCGCCTCTACACTCTAACCACTAGGCTACCCTGCCGCCTCTACACTCTAACCACTAGGCTACCCTGCCACCTCTACACTCTAACCACTAGGCTACCCTGCCGCCTCTACACTCTAACCACTAGGCTACCCTGCCCCCTCTACACTCTAACCACTAGGCTACCCTGCCACCTCTACACTCTAACCACTAGGCTACCCTGCCACCTCTACACTCTAACCACTAGGCTACCTGCCACCTCTACACTCTAACCACTAGGCTACCCTGCCACCTCTACACTCTAACCACTAGGCTACTCTGCCACCTCTACACTCTAACCACTAGGCTACCCTGCCACCTCTACACTCTAACCACTAGGCTACCCTGCCACCTCTACACTCTAACCACTAGGCTACCCTGCCGCCTCTACACTCTAACCACTAGGCTACCCTGCCCCCTCTACACTCTAACCACTAGGCTACCCTGCCGCCTCTACACTCTAACCACTAGGCTACCCTGCCACCTCTACACTCTAACCACTAGGCTACCCTGCCACCTCTACACTCTAACCACTAGGCTACCCTGCCGCCTCTACACTCTAACCACTAGGCTACCCTGCCACCTCTACACTCTAACCACTAGGCTACCCTGCCACCTCTACACTCTAACCACTAGGCTACCCTGCCACCTCTACACTCTAACCACTAGGCTACCCTGCCACCTCTACACTCTAACCACTAGGCTACCCTGCCGCCTCTACACTCTAACCACTAGGCTACCCTGCCACCTCTACACTCTAACCACTAGGCTACCCTGCCACCTCTACACTCTAACCACTAGGCTACCCTGCCACCTCTACACTCTAACCACTAGGCTACCCTGCCACCTCTACACTCTAACCACTAGGCTACCCTGCCACCTCTACACTCTAACCACTAGGCTACTCTGCCACCTCTACACTCTAACCACTAGGCTACCCTGCCACCTCTACACTCTAACCACTAGGCTACCCTGCCACCTCTACACTCTAACCACTAGGCTACCCTGCCGCCTCTACACTCTAACCACTAGGCTACCCTGCCGCCTCTACACTCTAACCACTAGGCTACCCTGCCGCCTCTACACTCTAACCACTAGGCTACCCTGCCGCCTCTACACTCTAACCACTAGGCTACCCTGCCGCCTCTACACTCTAACCACTAGGCTACCCTGCCGCCTCTACACTCTAACCACTAGGCTACTCTGCCACCTCTACACTCTAACCACTAGGCTACCCTGCCACCTCTACACTCTAACCACTAGGCTACCTGCCTCCTCTACACTCTAACCACTAGGCTACCCTTCTGCCTCTACACTCTAACCACTAGGCTACCTGCCTCCTCTACACTCTAACCACTAGGCTACCCTGCCGCCTCTACACTCTAACCACTAGGCTACCCTGCCACCTCTACACTCTAACCACTAGGCTACCCTGCCACCTCTACACTCTAACCACTAGGCTACCCTGCCGCCTCTACACTCTAACCACTAGGCTACCCTGCCACCTCTACACTCTAACCACTAGGCTACCCTGCCGCCTCTACACTCTAACCACTAGGCTACCCTGCCCCCTCTACACTCTAACCACTAGGCTACCCTGCCGCCTCTACACTCTAACCACTAGGCTACCCTGCCACCTCTACACTCTAACCACTAGGCTACCCTGCCACCTCTACACTCTAACCACTAGGCTACCCTGCCGCCTCTACACTCTAACCACTAGGCTACCCTGCCACCTCTACACTCTAACCACTAGGCTACCCTGCCGCCTCTACACTCTAACCACTAGGCTACCCTGCCCCCTCTACACTCTAACCACTAGGCTACCCTGCCACCTCTACACTCTAACCACTAGGCTACCCTGCCACCTCTACACTCTAACCACTAGGCTACCCTGCCACCTCTACACTCTAACCACTAGGCTACCCTGCCGCCTCTACACTCTAACCACTAGGCTACCCTGCCGCCTCTACACTCTAACCACTAGGCTACCCTGCCGCCTCTACACTCTAACCACTAGGCTACCCTGCCACCTCTACACTCTAACCACTAGGCTACCCTGCCACCTCTACACTCTAACCACTAGGCTACCCTGCCGCCTCTACACTCTAACCACTAGGCTACCCTGCCACCTCTACACTCTAACCACTAGGCTACCCTGCCACCTCTACACTCTAACCACTAGGCTACCCTGCCACCTCTACACTCTAACCACTAGGCTACCCTGCCACCTCTACACTCTAACCACTAGGCTACCCTGCCTCCTCTACACTCTAACCACTAGGCTACCTGCCTCCTCTACACTCTAACCACTAGGCTACCCTGCCGCCTCTACACTCTAACCACTAGGCTACCCTGCCGCCTCTACACTCTAACCACTAGGCTACCCTGCCACCTCTACACTCTAACCACTAGGCTACCCTGCCACCTCTACACTCTAACCACTAGGCTACCCTGCCACCTCTACACTCTAACCACTAGGCTACCCAGCCGCCTCTACACTCTAACCACTAGGCTACCCTGCCCCCTCTACACTCTAACCACTAGGCTACCCTGCCGCCTCTACACTCTAACCACTAGGCTACCCTGCCACCTCTACACTCTAACCACTAGGCTACCCTGCCACCTCTACACTCTAACCACTAGGCTACCCTGCCGCCTCTACACTCTAACCACTAGGCTACCCTGCCACCTCTACACTCTAACCACTAGGCTACCCTGCCCCCTCTACACTCTAACCACTAGGCTACCCTGCCGCCTCTACACTCTAACCACTAGGCTACCCTGCCCCCTCTACACTCTAACCACTAGGCTACCCTGCCGCCTCTACACTCTAACCACTAGGCTACCCTGCCCCCTCTACACTCTAACCACTAGGCTACCCTGCCACCTCTACACTCTAACCACTAGGCTACCCTGCCACCTCTACACTCTAACCACTAGGCTACCCTGCCGCCTCTACACTCTAACCACTAGGCTACCCTGCCGCCTCTACACTCTAACCACTAGGCTACCCTGCCGCCTCTACACTCTAACCACTAGGCTACCCTGCCGCCTCTACACTCTAACCACTAGGCTACCCTGCCCCCTCTACACTCTAACCACTAGGCTACCCTGCCACCTCTACACTCTAACCACTAGGCTACCCTGCCGCCTCTACACTCTAACCACTAGGCTACCCTGCCACCTCTACACTCTAACCACTAGGCTACCCTGCCACCTCTACACTCTAACCACTAGGCTACCCTGCCGCCTCTACACTCTAACCACTAGGCTACCCTGCCACCTCTACACTCTAACCACTAGGCTACCCTGCCGCCTCTACACTCTAACCACTAGGCTACCCTGCCGCCTCTACACTCTAACCACTAGGCTACCCTGCCACCTCTACACTCTAACCACTAGGCTACCCTGCCACCTCTACACTCTAACCACTAGGCTACCCTGCCACCTCTACACTCTAACCACTAGGCTACCCTGCCACCTCTACACTCTAACCACTAGGCTACCCTGCCGCCTCTACACTCTAACCACTAGGCTACCCTGCCGCCTCTACACTCTAACCACTAGGCTACCCTGCCGCCTCTACACTCTAACCACTAGGCTACCCTGCCACCTCTACACTCTAACCACTAGGCTACCCTGCCACCTCTACACTCTAACCACTAGGCTACCCTGCCGCCTCTACACTCTAACCACTAGGCTACCCTGCCGCCTCTACACTCTAACCACTAGGCTACCCTGCCACCTCTACACTCTAACCACTAGGCTACCCTGCCACCTCTACACTCTAACCACTAGGCTACCCTGCCTCCTCTACACTCTAACCACTAGGCTACCCTGCCACCTCTACACTCTAACCACTAGGCTACTCTGCCACCTCTACACTCTAACCACTAGGCTACCCTGCCTCCTCTACACTCTAACCACTAGGCTACCCTGCCTCCTCTACACTCTAACCACTAGGCTACCCTGCCACCTCTACACTCTAACCACTAGGCTACTCTGCCACCTCTACACTCTAACCACTAGGCTACTCTGCCACCTCTACACTCTAACCACTAGGCTACCCTGCCTCCTCTACACTCTAACCACTAGGCTACCCTGCCTCCTCTACACTCTAACCACTAGGCTACCCTGCCACCTCTACACTCTAACCACTAGGCTACCCTGCCACCTCTACACTCTAACCACTAGGCTACCCTGCCTCCTCTACACTCTAACCACTAGGCTACCCTGCCTCCTCTACACTCTAACCACTAGGCTACGCTGCCTATGTCTATGCTGCGCTGACATTGTCCATATATTTCTATATTCTTAATTCCGTTCCTTCCATTTGTGTGTGTTGTTATAAAACTGTTAGATAATAATCGTTAGATATAACTGCACTTTTGGAGTTAGAAACACAAGCATGTATTGACACACAGGAAACTGTTGAGCGGTGAAAAACCCAGCAGCGTTGCAGTTCTTGACACAAACCGGTGCGGCCTGGCACCTACTACCATACCCCGTTGAAAAAGCCACTTCAATATTTTGTCTTGCCCGTTCACCCTCTGAATGGCACACATACACAATCCATGTCTCAATTGTCTCAAGGCTTCTTCACCCGTCTCCTCCGCTTCATCTGCACTGATTGAAGTGGATTTAACAAGTGACATGAATAAGGGATCATATTTTTCACATGGATTCACCTGGTCAGTCTATGTCCTGGAAAGAGCAGGTGTTCTTAATGTTTTGTACACTCCGTGTGGAATGCAAATACAAATCCATGTGTTCCTCTATAGGCACTGCATTGGATTCGTTGGATAATACTCTAGGGCAACCGGTCGATCCTGATCAACTAGTCCATCGCCAAGTAATTCCTAGTAAATTGCCGAACATTTTTTGTAAAAAACCTAACGATAAAACCCTTGCTTTTAAAAAGAAAAATTGGTCTCGCGCTGTTGCCAGGTAGGTGCAACGATTTAAGCGCTGTTGCCAGGTAGGTGCAACGATTTAAGCGCTGTTGCCAGGTAGGTGCAACGATTTAAGCGCTGTTGCCAGGTAGGTGCAACGATTCAAGCGCTGTTGCCAGGTAGGTGCAACGATTCAAGCGCTGTTGCCAGGTAGGTGCAACGATTAAAGCGCTGTTGGCGATAGGCGCAACGATTCAATCGCTGTTGCCAGGTAGGTGCAACGATTCAAGCGCTGTTGCCAGGTAGGTGCAACGATTCAAGCGCTGTTGCCAGGTAGGTGCAACGACTCAAGCGCTGTTGGCGATAGGCGCAACGATTCAATCGCTGTTGCCAGGTAGGTGCAACGATTCAAGCGCTGTTGGCGATAGGCGCAACGATTCAATCGCTGTTGCCAGGTAGGTGCAACGATTCAAGCGCTGTTGCCAGGTAGGTGCAACGATTCAATCGCTGTTGCCAGGTAGGTGCAACGATTCAAGCGCTGTTGCCAGGTAGGTGCAACGATTCAAGCGCTGTTGCCAGGTAGGTGCAACGATTCAAGCGCTGTTGCCAGGTAGGTGCAACGATTCAAGCGCTGTTGCCAGGTAGGTGCAACGATTCAAGCGCTATTGCCAGGTAGGCGCAACGATTCAAGCGCTGTTGCCAGGTAGGTGCAACGATTCAAGCGCTGTTGCCAGTTAGGCGCAACGATTCAAGCGCTGTTGCCAGGTAGGTGCAACGATTCAAGCGCTGTTGCCAGGTAGGTGCAACGATTCAAGCGCTGTTGCCAGGTAGGTGCAACGATTCAAGCGCTGTTGCCAGGTAGGTGCAACGATTCAAGCGCTGTTGCCAGGTAGGTGCAACGATTCAAGCGCTGTTGCCAGGTAGGTGCAACGATTCAAGCGCTGTTGCCAGGTAGGTGCAACGATTCAAGCGCTGTTGCCAGGTAGGTGCAACGATTCAAGCGCTGTTGCCAGGTAGGTGCAACGATTCAAGCGCTGTTGCCAGGTAGGTGCAACGATTCAAGCGCTGTTGCCAGGTAGGTGCAACGATTCAATCGCTGTTGCCAGGTAGGTGCAACGATTCAAGCGCTGTTGGCGATAGGCGCAACGATTCAAGCGCTGTTGCCAGGTAGGTGCAACGATTCAAGCGCTGTTGCCAGGTAGGTGCAACGATTCAAGCGCTGTTGCCAGGTAGGTGCAACGATTCAAGCGCTGTTGCCAGGTAGGTGCAACGATTCAAGCGCTGTTGCCAGGTAGGTGCAACGATTCAAGCGCTGTTGCCAGGTAGGTGCAACGATTCAAGCGCTGTTGCCAGGTAGGTGCAACGATTCAATCGCTGTTGCCAGGTAGGTGCAACGATTCAAGCGCTGTTGCCAGGTAGGTGCAACGATTCAAGCGCTGTTGCCAGGTAGGTGCAACGATTCAAGCGCTGTTGCCAGGTAGGTGCAACGATTCAAGCGCTGTTGCCAGGTAGGTGCAACGATTCAAGCGCTGTTGCCAGGTAGGTGCAACGATTCAATCGCTGTTGCCAGGTAGGTGCAACGATTCAAGCGCTGTTGCCAGGTAGGTGCAACGATTCAAGCGCTGTTGCCAGGTAGGTGCAACGATTCAAGCGCTGTTGCCAGGTAGGTGCAACGATTCAAGCGCTGTTGCCAGGTAGGTGCAACGATTCAGGCGCTGTTGCCAGGTAGGTGCAACGATTCAAGCGCTGTTGCCAGGTAGGTGCAACGATTCAAGCGCTGTTGCCAGGTAGGTGCAACGATTCAATCGCTGTTGCCAGGTAGGTGCAACGATTCAAGCGCTGTTGGCGATAGGCGCAACGATTCAAGCGCTGTTGCCAGGTAGGTGCAACGATTCAAGCGCTGTTGCCAGGTAGGTGCAACGATTCAAGCGCTGTTGCCAGGTAGGTGCAACGATTCAAGCGCTGTTGCCAGGTAGGTGCAACGATTCAAGCGCTGTTGCCAGGTAGGTGCAACGATTCAAGCGCTGTTGCCAGGTAGGTGCAACGATTCAAGCGCTGTTGCCAGGTAGGTGCAACGATTCAAGCGCTGTTGCCAGGTAGGTGCAACGATTCAATCGCTGTTGCCAGGTAGGTGCAACGATTCAAGCGCTGTTGCCAGGTAGGTGCAACGATTCAAGCGCTGTTGCCAGGTAGGTGCAACGATTCAAGCGCTGTTGCCAGGTAGGTGCAACGATTCAAGTGCTGTTGGCGATAGGCGCAACGATTCAAGCGCTGTTGCCAGGTAGGTGCAACGATTCAAGCGCTGTTGCCAGGTAGGTGCAACGATTCAAGCGCTGTTGCCAGGTAGGTGCAACGATTCAAGCGCTGTTGGCGATAGGCGCAACGATTCAAGCGCTGTTGCCAGGTAGGTGCAACGATTCAAGCGCTGTTGGCGATAGGCGCAACGATTCAAGCGCTGTTGCCAGGTAGGTGCAACGATTCAAGCGCTGTTGCTAGGTAGGTGCAACGATTCAAGCGCTGTTGCCAGGTAGGTGCAACGATTCAAGCGCTGTTGCCAGGTAGGTGCAACGATTCAAGCGCTGTTGCCAGGTAGGTGCAACGATTCAATCGCTGTTGCCAGGTAGGTGCAACAATTCAAGCGCTGTTGCCAGGTAGGTGCAACGATTCAATCACTGTTGCCAGGTAGGTGCAACGATTCAAGCGCTGTTGCCAGGTAGGTGCAACGATTCAAGCGCTGTTGGCGATAGGCGCAACGATTCAAGCGCTGTTGCCAGGTAGGTGCAACGATTCAAGCGCTGTTGCCAGGTAGGTGCAACGATTCAAGCGCTGTTGCCAGGTAGGTGCAACGATTCAAGCGCTGTTGCCAGGTAGGTGCAACGATTCAAGCGCTGTTGGCGATAGGCGCAACGATTCAAGCGCTGTTGCCAGGTAGGTGCAACGATTCAAGCGCTGTTGCTAGGTAGGTGCAACGATTCAAGCGCTGTTGCCAGGTAGGTGCAACGATTCAAGCGCTGTTGCCAGGTAGGTGCAACGATTCAAGCGCTGTTGCCAGGTAGGTGCAACGATTCAATCGCTGTTGCCAGGTAGGTGCAACGATTCAAGCGCTGTTGCCAGGTAGGTGCAACGATTCAATCGCTGTTGCCAGGTAGGTGCAACGATTCAAGCGCTGTTACCAGGTAGGTGCAACGATTCAAGCGCTGTTGCCAGGTAGGCACAACGATTCAAGCGCTGTTGCCAGGTAGGTGCAACGATTCAAGCGCTGTTGCCAGGTAGGTGCAACGATTCAAGCGCTGTTGCCAGGTAGGTGCAACGATTCAAGCGCTGTTGCCAGGTAGGTGCAAATGATTCAGCTGCACTGCGAACTGGGAAGGCGCAGTGTTCCCATTTTTAACCATTTAATGTGTCTGAAGGTACGAACTCTGCTTTCCCGAAGGGCACGGAGAGCAAATCAAATGCCTGTAGGACTACAGCTGGCCACCTGGATGGCTCAGATTACCGTGTCTGCAGTAATGTAAAACAAATCTAAGGCAAAAAATGATACTGTGAGATTTCAAAACCATGACTAAAGACAGAATGTCAAGGAATACCTCAAAGAGCTGCTGTTTTTTACGAGTGAATTCAAGTTCTTACTCAGCACTGTCAACACTTTTTAATTCAACACTTTTATAAACCATAAATCAGTGTATCGATAGACTTGAATTTGTTATTATCAACGTAGGTCTTTTTTTTTTTTATATAGAGGAAAGTTTCACTTTCTCTGGTCGTAGGAGTAACAACCTGTATTTGTGCATGAGGCAGTTGCTACTCGAGTTTCGCCATCAGCTGGAAGACGGTGTGTCTTTTTGGGTCAGTGTCATCGGAGGAAAGGGAGAGCGGAGGGATGCTGAGTAGCGGACTCTCAGTCTGACTATTAATCAGATCCAGGCCTAGTAAATTAAAAATAAAAAGCAAATTATTTAAATGTATGCTCACTAAGCTCTGCCTCACAAGTAAGACAAAAACGGATCATATAGCCTACCTCAATTTGTCCGAACAACAATTAAATTAAAGCCAATATGAGGTGTAAATGTATTGGGCCTGTAGTCTACTTAATTAACTCATCTCATTGCAACATAGCTGTTTTTAATAGATTCATGTTGCATGGGCTTACGTTTTTAAAGTCATATTTACAAACAAATCTCAGCTTGCATTTTGACTCAGAAAGTGATCTTGACTCAGAAAAGGTTGGTGACCACTGCTCTACGGGGTATTTGACCTTTGACACCATGTTTTCTCCAAGGACAACAAGAGCTGCGTATAGCCGTCACATTTGATAGATACTTCTGAGGAAATAATTGCTGCTGCTGAAGAGTTTAACAGTGTGATCTCGCTGGTGCTAAAGAGATTAACAGTGTGATCTCACTGGTGCTAAAGAGATTAACAGTGTGATCTCACTGGTGCTAAACAGTTTAACAGTGTGATCTCACTGGTGCTAAAGAGATTAACAGTGTGATCTCACTGGTGCTAAACAGTTTAACAGTGTGATCTCACTGGTGCTAAACAGATTAACAGTGTGATCTCACTGGTGCTAAACAGTTTAACAGTGTGATCTCACTGGTGCTAAAGAGAATAACAGTGTGATCTCACTGGTGCTAAACAGATTAACAGTGTGATCTCACTGGTGCTAAACAGTTTAACAGTGTGATCTCACTGGTGCTAAAGAGATTAACAGTGTGACCTCACTGGTGCTAAACAGTTTAACAGTGTGATCTCACTGGTGCTAAACAGATTAACAGTGTGATCTCACTGGTGCTAAACAGTTTAACAGTGTGACCTCACTGGTGCTAAACAGTTTAACAGTGTGATCTCACTGGTGCTAAACAGTTTAACAGTGTGATCTCACTGGTGCTAAACAGTTTAACAGTGTGATCTCACTGGTGCTAAACAGTTTAACAGTGTGATCTCACTGGTCCTAAAGAGTTTAACAGTGTGATCTCACTGGTGCTAAAGAGTTTAACAGTGTGATCTCACTGGTGCTAAAGAGATTAACAGTGTGATCTCACTGGTGCTAAACAGTTTAACAGTGTGATCTCACTGGTGCTAAAGAGATTAACAGTGTGACCTCACTGGTGCTAAACAGTTTAACAGTGTGATCTCACTGGTGCTAAACAGTTTAACAGTGTGATCTCACTGGTGCTAAAGAGATTAACAGTGTGACCTCACTGGTGCTAAACAGTTTAACAGTGTGATCTCACTGGTGCTAAACACTTTAACAGTGTGATCTCACTGGTGCTAAACAGTGTAACAGTGTGATCTCACTGGTGCTAAAGAGTTTAACAGTGTGATCTCACTGGTGCTAAACAGTTTAACAGTGTGACCTCACTGGTGCTAAACAGTTTAACAGTGTGACGTCACTGGTGCTAAACAGTTTAACAGTGTGACCTCACTGGATCTAAAGAGATTAACAGTGTGATCTCACTGGTGCTAAACAGTTTAACAGTGTGACCTCACTGGTGCTAAACAGTTTAACAGTGTGACCTCACTGGTGCTAAACAGTTTAACAGTGTGATCTCGCTGGTGCTAAAGAGATTAACAGTGTGATCTCACTGGTGCTAAAGAGATTAACAGTGTGATCTCACTGGTGCTAAACAGTTTAACAGTGTGATCTCACTGGTGCTAAAGAGATTAACAGTGTGATCTCACTGGTGCTAAACAGTTTAACAGTGTGATCTCACTGGTGCTAAACAGATTAACAGTGTGATCTCACTGGTGCTAAACAGTTTAACAGTGTGATCTCACTGGTGCTAAAGAGAATAACAGTGTGATCTCACTGGTGCTAAACAGTTTAACAGTGTGATCTCACTGGTGCTAAACAGATTAACAGTGTGATCTCACTGGTGCTAAACAGTTTAACAGTGTGATCTCACTGGTGCTAAACAGTTTAACAGTGTGATCTCACTGGTGCTAAACAGTTTAACAGTGTGATCTCACTGGTGCTAAAGAGATTAACAGTGTGACCTCACTGGTGCTAAACAGTTTAACAGTGTGATCTCACTGGTGCTAAACAGATTAACAGTGTGATCTCACTGGTGCTAAACAGTTTAACAGTGTGACCTCACTGGTGCTAAACAGTTTAACAGTGTGATCTCACTGGTGCTAAACAGTTTAACAGTGTGATCTCACTGGTGCTAAACAGTTTAACAGTGTGATCTCACTGGTGCTAAACAGTTTAACAGTGTGATCTCACTGGTCCTAAAGAGTTTAACAGTGTGATCTCACTGGTGCTAAAGAGTTTAACAGTGTGATCTCACTGGTGCTAAAGAGATTAACAGTGTGATCTCACTGGTGCTAAACAGTTTAACAGTGTGATCTCACTGGTGCTAAAGAGATTAACAGTGTGACCTCACTGGTGCTAAACAGTTTAACAGTGTGATCTCACTGGTGCTAAACAGTTTAACAGTGTGATCTCACTGGTGCTAAAGAGATTAACAGTGTGACCTCACTGGTGCTAAACAGTTTAACAGTGTGATCTCACTGGTGCTAAACACTTTAACAGTGTGATCTCACTGGTGCTAAACAGTGTAACAGTGTGATCTCACTGGTGCTAAAGAGTTTAACAGTGTGATCTCACTGGTGCTAAACAGTTTAACAGTGTGACCTCACTGGTGCTAAACAGTTTAACAGTGTGACCTCACTGGTGCTAAACAGTTTAACAGTGTGACCTCACTGGTGCTAAAGAGATTAACAGTGTGATCTCACTGGTGCTAAACAGTTTAACAGTGTGACCTCACTGGTGCTAAAGAGTTTAACAGTGTGATCTCACTGGTGCTAAACAGTTTAACAGTGTGATCTCACTGGTGCTAAACAGTTTAACAGTGTGATCTCACTGGTGCTAAACAGTTTAACAGTGTGACCTCACTGGTGCTAAAGAGATTAACGGTGTGATCTCACTGGTGCTAAAGAGATTAACAGTGTGATCTCACTGGTGCTAAAGAGATTAACAGTGTGATCTCACTGGTGCTAAAGAGATTAACAGTGTGATCTCACTGGTGCTAAAGAGATTAACAGTGTGATCTCACTGGTGCTAAACAGTTTAACAGTGTGATCTCACTGGTGCTAAAGAGATTAACAGCGTGATCTCACTGGTGCTAAAGAGATTAACAGTGTGATCTCACTGGTGCTAAACAGTTTAACAGTGTGACCTCACTGGTGCTAAACAGTTTAACAGTGTGACCTCACTGGTGCTAAACAGTTTAACAGTGTGATCTCACTGGTGCTAAACAGTTTAACAGTGTGACCTCACTGGTGCTAAACAGTTTAACAGTGTGATCTCACTGGTGCTAAACAGTTTAACAGTGTGATCTCACTGGTGCTAAACAGTTTAACAGTGTGACCTCACTGGTGCTAAACAGTTTAACAGTGTGATCTCACTGGTGCTAAACAGTTTAACAGTGTGATCTCACTGGTGCTAAACAGTTTAACAGTGTGACCTCACTGGTGCTAAACAGTTTAACAGTGTGACCTCACTGGTGCTAAACAGTTTAACAGTGTGACCTCACTGGTGCTAAACAGTTTAACAGTGTGACCTCACTGGTGCTAAACAGTTTAACAGTGTGACCTCACTGGTGCTAAACAGTTTAACAGTGTGACCTCACTGGTGCTAAACAGTTTAACAGTGTGACCTCACTGGTGCTAAACAGTTTAACAGTGTGATCTCACTGGTGCTAAACAGTTTAACAGCGTGATCTCACTGCTACTAAGGGACTCAAACTACTTGTCCTGAATTAGGAGGATTTTTTAAAAGATTAACTAGAGTATACACTACATTCTACACTACAGTATACACTACATTCTACACTACAGTCTACACTACAGTCTACACTACAGTCTACAGTACAGTCTACACTACATTCTACACTAGAGTCTACACTAAAGTCTACACTACATTCTACAGTACAGTCTACACTACATTCTACAGTACAGTCTACACTACATTCTACACTACAGTCTATTCTACAGTCTATAGTACATTCAACACTACAGTATACACTACAGTCTACAGTACAGTCTACACTACAGTATACACTACAGCATACACTACAGTCTACACTACAGTCTACAGTACAGTCTACACTACAGTCTACAGTACAGTCTACACTACAGTCTATTCTACTCTAGTCTAGTCTACACTACAGTCTACAGTACATTCTACACTACAGTCTACACTACAGTCTACACTACAGTCTACACTACATTCTACACTACATTCTACACTACAGTATACAGTATTGTCTACATTAGTCCACAGTACAGTCTACACTACAGTCTACACTACAGTCTACACTACAGTATACAATATTGTCTACATTAGTCCACAGTACAGTCTACACTACAGTCTACACTACAGTCTACATTAGTCTACACTACATTCTACACTACAGTATACATTATTGTCTACATTAGTACACAGTACAGTCTACACTACAGTCTACACTACAGTCTACATTAGTCTACACTACATTCTACACTACAGTATACAGTATTGTCTACATTAGTCCACAGTACAGTCTACACTACAGTCTACACTACAGTCTACATTAGTCTACACTACATTCTACACTACAGTATACAGTATTGTCTACATTAGTCTACAGTACAGTCTACACTACATTCTACACTACAGTATACATTAGTCTACACTACAGTCTACACTACAGTATACAGTATTGTCTACATTAGTCTACAGTACAGTCTACACTACAGTCTACAATGCAGTATACATTAGTCTACACTACATTCTACACTACAGTATACATTAGTCTACACTACAGTATACAGTATTGTCTACATTAGTCTACAGTACAGTCTACACTACAGTATACATTAGTCTACAGTACAGTCTACACTACAGTCTACAGTACAGTCTACACTACAGTATACCGTATTGTCTACATTAGTCTACACTACAGTCTACACTACAGTCTACATTAGTCTACACTACATTCTACACTACAGTATACAGTATTGTCTACATTAGTCTACAGTACAGTCTACATTAGTCTACAGTACAGTCTACACTACAGTCTACACTACAGTCTACATTAGTCTACACTACATTCTACACTACAGTATACAGTATTGTCTACATTAGTCTACACAACATTCTACACTACAGTATACAGTATTGTCTACATTAGTCTACAGTACAGTCTACATTAGTCTACACTACATTCTACACTACAGTATACAGTATTATCTACATTAGTCTACAGTACAGTCTACATTAGTCTACAGTACAGTCTAAACTGCTCCATCCTTCCCTCTCTAATAAAGACACGGTATGATATGAACAGAAAAATCATGACAAAAAAAAAATCCATATCATAATTGAGTAGCAAGCTTGTGTCAAAAGGAGCTGGAGATGAGCCATATCACTGATCTGTGGCGGAGGTTTTCCTTCTTTAAGTGTTCAGGGTGTCAACGTCTGACATCTGTAGCGAGCACAAAGCCAGCCCCGCTGTCATCCTAAATGGCCTTCCGTCAGACTTAAGTTCCTTAATGGAGTCCGGTCTAAAACCTTAGTTAGATTAATGACAACGGACCTTTAGTGGCAATCATCCTCCATATTAAAGAGGTTTGTAATCGTCCGTTCCCTCCATATTAACGAGGCTGTAATCATCCATTCCCTCCATATTAACGAGGCTGTAATCATCCATTCCCTCCATACTAAAGAGTCTGTAATCATCTATTCCCTCCATATTAAAGAGGCTGTAATCATCCATTCCCTCCATATTAAAGAGTCTGTAATCATCCATTCCCTCCATATTAAAGAGTCTGTAATCATCCACTCCCTCCATATTAACGAGGCTGTAATCATCCATTCTCTCCATATTAAAGAGTCTGTAATCATCCATTCCCTCCATATTAAAGAGTCTGTAATCATCCATTCCCTCCATATTAAAGAGTCTGTAATCATCCATTCCCTCCATATTAAAGAGTCTGTAATCATCCATTCCCTCCATATTAAAGAGTCTGTAATCATCCATTACCTCCATTATTAAAGAGTCTGTAATCATCCATTACCTCCATTATTAAAGAGTCTGTAATCATCCATTACCTCCATTATTAAAGAGTCTGTAATCATCCATTACCTCCATTATTAAATAGTCTGTTTAGGTCAGCTCTTTCACTCAGGGTAAACTTGTTGTATATTCTACTCTATATGATCTCCCATGAATGTGATCGCTTAAGAAACACCTTCTTTTTTTGGTGGGGAGAGGATAGAGAGCAAAGCCATGAGAAAACAGCAACAGCTGATTACGTAATGAACGTTGTTGTCTGAAGCCATTAATGGGGAATAGAAAACAAATGCCGGCTGTATGCAGATATGTGGCGGAAGTGGTGGGATGGCAGGAGAACGATGTTTCAGTCATTGACTTAATAAAGGGGGGGGGGGGAGCGGGGGAGGGGGGCGTTAATTAGAAAGTAGGCTACGCTAACGAAGGCAAGTTAATTAATTGTAAAGTGCATCAATTATGAGCTAATTTGGTTCCAGACAGGGCTGTAAGGGACTCCGAGCAGAGACTGTTGAAGGGTAGAGATCCCTGATGAAGAACAAAGTGTTTATTACTTAAACCCAATTAGTGAAGTCTTCATGAATATCAGAGGGTATATAATCTCTGGTTACACAGGGTTAGACAGACACTATCAGAGGGTATATCATCTCTGGTTACACGGGGTCAGACATACACTATCAGAGGGTATATCATCTCTGGTTACACGGGGTCAGACAGACACTATCAGAGGGTATATAATCTCTGGTTACACAGGGCCAGACAGACACTATCAGAGGGTATATAATCTCTGGTTACACAGGGTCAGACAGACACTATCAGAGGGTATATAATCTCTGGTTACACAGGGTCAGACAGACAGACACTATCAGAGGGTATATCATCTCTGGTTACACAGGGTCAGACAGACACTATCCGAGGGTATATTATCTCTGGTTACACAGGGTCAGACAGACACTATCAGAGGGTATATAATCTCTGGTTACACAGGGTCAGACAGACACTATCAGAGGGTATATCATCTCTGGTTACACAGGGTCAGACAGACACTATCAGAGGGTATATAATCTCTGGTTACACAGGGTCAGACGGACACTATCAGAGGGTGTATAATCTCTGGTTACACAGGGTAAGACAGACACTATCAGAGGGTATATCATCTCTGGTTACACAGGGTCAGACAGACACTATCAGAGGGTATATCATCTCTGGTTACACAGGGTCAGACAGACACTATCAGAGGGTATATCATCTCTGGTTACACAGGGTCAGACAGACACTATCAGAGGGTATATAACCTCTGGTTACACAGGGTCAGATAGACACTATCAGAGGGTATATCATCTCTGGTTACACAGGGTCAGACAGACAGACACTATCAGAGGGTATATCATCTCTGGTTACACAGGGTCAGACAGACACTATCAGAGGGTATATCATCTCTGGTTACACAGGGTCAGACAGACACTATCAGAGGGTATATCATCTCTGGTTACACAGGGCCAGACAGACACTATCAGAGGGTATATCATCTCTGGTTACACAGGGTCAGACAGACACTATCAGAGGGTATATCATCTCTGGTTACACAGGGTCAGACAGACACTATCAGAGGGTATATAATCTCTGGTTACACAGGGTCAGACAGACACTATCAGAGGGTATATCATCTCTGGTTACACAGGGTCAGACAGACACTATCAGAGGGTATATCATCTCTGGTTACACAGGGCCAGACAGACACTATCAGAGGGTATATAATCTCTGGTTACACAGGGTCAGACAGACACTATCAGAGGGTATATCATCTCTGGTTACACAGGGTCAGACAGACACTATCAGAGGGTATATAACCTCTGGTTACACAGGGTCAGACAGACACTATCAGAAGGTATATAATCTCTGGTTACACAGGGCCAGACAGACACTATCAGAGGGTATATCATCTCTGGTTACACAGGGTCAGATAGACACTATCAGAGGGTATATCATCTCTGGTTACACAGGGACAGACAGACACTATCAGAGGGTATATAATCTCTGGTTACACAGGGTCAGACAGACACTATCAGAGGGTATATAATCTCTGGTTACACAGGGTCAGACAGACACTATCAGAGGGTATATAATCTCTGGTTACACAGGGTCAGACAGACACTATCAGAGGGTATATAACCTCTGGTTACACAGGGTCAGACAGACACTATCAGAGGGTATATAACCTCTGGTTACACAGGGTCAGACAGACACTATCAGAGGGTATATCATCTCTGGTTACACGGGGTCAGACAGACACTATCAGAGGGTATATAATCTCTGGTTACACAGGGCCAGACAGACACTATCAGAGGTTATATAATCTCTGGTTACACAGGGTCAGACAGACACTATCAGAGGTTATATAATCTCTGGTTACACAGGGCCAGACAGACACTATCAGAGTGTATATCATCTCTGGTTACACAGGGTCAGACAGACACTATCAGAGGGTATATCATCTCTGGTTACACGGGGTCAGACAGACACTATCAGAGGTTATATAATCTCTGGTTACACAGGGCCAGACAGACACTATCAGAGGGTATATAATCTCTGGTTACACAGGGTCAGATAGACACTATCAGAGGGTATATAATCTCTGGTTACACGGGGCCAGACAGACACTATCAGAGGGTATATAATCTCTGGTTACACGGGGTCAGACAGACACTATCAGAGGGTATATCATCTCTGGTTACACGGGGTCAGACAGACACTATCAGAGGGTATATAATCTCTGGTTACACAGGGTCAGACAGACACTATCAGAGGGTATATCATCTCTGGTTACACAGGGTCAGACAGACACTATCAGAGGGTATATCATCTCTGGTTACACAGGGTCAGATAGACACTATCAGAGGGTATATCATCTCTGGTTACACAGGGTCAGACAGACACTATCAGAGGGTATATAACCTCTGGTTACACAGGGTCAGACAGACACTATCAGAGGGTATATAACCTCTGGTTACACAGGGTCAGACAGACACTATCAGAGGGTATATCATCTCTGGTTACACAGGGTCAGACAGACACTATCAGAGGGTATACAATCTCTGGTTACACAGGGTCAGACAGACAGACACTTATGTTCAACAACCCAGAAAGAAGCACGGAAGGTTTGCCGGAGAATGTTTAAAACATTTGTGTATGGCTACTGTTAGAATTAGAAGGTATTTTTATTCTTAGAGAACAGTTACACAGCCTCTTTCCACTATACACATCCTAACCATTGGTTGTATTTCATGGAACATTCTTAGAAGATTGTGGGTATCTACAGAACACGGTGAATATTCTACAACGCTAGCATCTATGTCACCCGGAAAGTACTCAGGCCCTGTTAAAAATTGATGAAATTAAAATTATCATCAATCTACAAAGAATACCCCATAATGTGAAAGTGAAAACATGTTCTGACATTTTTGCTAATTTATTAAAAAATAAGAAACAGAAATACCTTATTTACATGAGTATTCAGACCCTTTGCTATGAGACTCTACAATGAGCTCAAGTGCATCCTGTTTCTGTCAAATTGGTTGTTGATCATTGCTACACAACCGTTTTCAGGTCTTTCCATAAATGTTCAAGTAGATTGAAGTCAAAACTGTAACTCGGCCCACTTAGCGACATTCACTGTGTTCTTGGGAAGCAACTCCAGTGTAGAATTGGCCTTGTGTTTTAGTTTATTGTCCTACTGAAAAGTGAATGAATCTCCCAGTGTCTGGTGGAAAGCAGACTGAGCCAGGTTTTCCTCTAGGGAGATGCCTGTGCTTAGCTCAAACAAAAATGATCCTGAAAAGCTCCCCAGTCCTTAACGATTACAAGCATACCCTGTGACGTGGTGAGATCGGGCCCAGGTGCAGAAAAGAGACCAGACGAGGAATCAGTTGTTAAGGCTTAACATGAATACTTTACTGATAAACAGTAGCGGCAGAATCACAGCACACTTTAGGGAGGGAAAAAAAACAAAAAAACAAACGCTAAGTCTCAAAACCTCACTCAGGAAACAAACGCGCACGGTAACCAAGTCAAGCTTCAGCAAAGGAAACCAGGAAAACACACCTCTTTTAACAGGGAAATCACAATGCGTAATAGGACACACCTTAGTGTCATTAATGTCTCTAGGACGGTCTCTGCCGCCCTCTGGTGTCAGGTGGAAACATGACAGTGCACATAACATGATGCAGTCACCACTATGCTTGAAAATAGGAACAGTGGTACTCAGTAATGTGTTGTATTGGAACTGTTTCCTTCCTCTCCGGCAACTGAGTTAGGAAGGACGCCTGTATCTTTGTCGTGACTGGGTGTATTGATACACCATCCAAAGTGTAATTAATAACTTCACCATGCTAAAGAGATAGTCAATGTCTGTTTATATTTTTACCCATCTACCAATAGGTGTCCTTCTTTGCGAGGCATTGGAAAACATCCCTAGTCATTGTGGATGAATCTGTGTTTTAAAATTGTACTGCTCGACTGAGGGACCTTACAGATAATTGTATGTTTAAGGGGGTACAGAGATGACGTTGTCATTCAAAAAAATCTTGTTAAACACAATTTATTTAGGCTCGACAATAATTATTAACTCAACACATGTCAGCGTTCCGTGTTTTATTAATTTGAAAAACATAATTCCACTTTGACAATTATGGGGTATTGTGTGTAGGCCAGTGAGAAAAACAAATCTAAAGGTAATCAACTTTAAATTGAGGCTGTAACAACAACGGCACTGTATGATTCAGACATTAATTGAAACATGATTCTTGAAGACACTTAAACCAAGCAGGTAATTGAAAAGCCTTGGGTGGTTTATAAAATTAATAAAGCTGTTTAGTTTCTGACAAGACATTATAATTGTTTTCTATGTAAGCTCAAAGGGTTGCCTTTCCTGGCATTACTTGACTTTTATCAAGATTGGTATCAAAATATAGGAACATAGCCGGTCCTCACAGAAGGCAGGATGGGGTACACAGTGTGTCAGGGGGAGGTTACTGACAGAAGGCAGGATGGGGTACACAGTGTGTCAGGGGGAGGTTACTGACAGAAGGCAGGATGGGGTACACAGTGTGTCAGGGGGAGGTTACTGACAGAAGGCAGGATGGGGTACACAGTGTGTCAGGGGGAGGTTACTGACAGAAGGCAGGATGGGGTACACAGTGTGTCAGGGGAGGGTACTGACAGAAGGCAGGATGGGGTACACAGTGTGTCAGGGGAGGGTACTGACAGAAGGCAGGATGGGGTACACAGTGTGTCAGGGGAGGGTACTGACAGAAGGTTCAGGGTATGGTGTTTGGGTCAGGCCCTGCCCCAGTGGTAAAAAGTACCTAAGTAAAAATACTTTGAAGTACTACTTAAGTCATTTTGGAGGGTATCTGTACTTTACTTTAGTATTTATATTTTTGGCAACTTTTACTTTTACATCACTACAGTCCTAAAGAAAATAATGTACATTTTACTCCATACATTTCCCCCGACACCCAAAAGTACTCGTTACATTTTGACAGGAAAATGGTCAAATTCACACACTTATTAAGAGAACATCCCTGGTCATCTCTACTGCCTCTGATCTGGAGGACTCACTAAACAGAGAACATCCCTGGTCATCCCTACTTCCTCTGATCTGGAGGACTCACTAAACAGAGAACATCCCTGGTCATCTCTACTGCCTCTGATCTGGAGGACTCACTAAACAGAGAACATCCCTGGTCATCTCTACTGCCTCTGATCTGGAGGACTCACTAAACAGAGAACATCCCTGGTCATCTCTACTGCCTCTGATCTGGTGGACTCGCTAAACAGAGAACATCCCTGGTCATCTCTACTGCCTCTGATCTGGAGGACTCACTAAACAGAGAACATCCCTGGTCATCTCTACTGCCTCTGATCTGGAGGACTCACTAAACAGAGAACATCCCTGGTCACCCCTACTGCCTCTGATCTGGTGGACTCACTAAACAGAGAACATCCCTGGTCACCACTACTGCCTCTGATCTGGTGGACTCACTAAACAGAGAACATCCCTGGTCATCCCTACTGCCTCTGATCTGGAGGACTCACTAAACAGAGAACATCCCTGGTCACCACTACTGCCTCTGATCTGGTGGACTCACTAAACAGAGAACATCCCTGGTCACCACTACTGCCTCTGATCTGGTGGACTCACTGAACACACATGCTTTGTTTGTAAATTATGATTTAGTGTTGGAGTGTTCCCCTGGTTGCCTGTCAATTATTTTTTAACTAGACAATTCTGCCATCTGCTTTTCTTAATAGAAGGAATTTAAAATGATTTATACTTTTACTTTTGATACTAAAGTACATTTGAGATATTCCATTTACTTTTGATACTTTAGTATATTTAAAATCAAATACTTTTAGACTTTTACTCAAGTAGTATTTCACTGGGTGACTCTCACTTTTACTTGGGTCATTTTCTATTAAGGAATCTTTACTTTTACTCAAGTAGGACAATTGAGTACTTTTTCCACCACTGCCTGCCCCAGGGTAACCCCAGGTGAGAGAGTTACAGTGGAGAGTGGAGAGAGAGACAGACAGGGACCCATAGCTGTGGAGAGAGAGACAGACAGGGACTCACGGCTGTGGAGAGAGAGACAGACAGGGACCCACTGCTGTGGAGAGAGAGACAGACAGGGACCCACAGCTGTGGACAGAGAGACAGACAGGGACTCACGGCTGTGGAGAGAGAGACAGACAGGGACCCACAGCTGTGTAGAGAGACAGACAGGGACTCACGGCTGTGGAGAGAGAGACAGACGGGGACCCACAGCTGTGGAGAGAGAGAGACAGATAGGGACTCATGGCTGTGGACAGAGAGACAGACAGGGACCCACAGCTGTGGAGAGAGAGACAGACGGGGACCCACAGCTGTGGAGAGAGAGACAGACAGGGACCCACGGCTGTGGAGAGAGAGACAGACAGGGGCCCACGGCTGTGGAGAGAGAGACAGACGGGGACCCACGGCTGTGGAGAGAGAGACAGACAGGGACTCACAGCTGTGTAGAGAGAGAGACAGACAGGGACCCACAGCTGTGTAGAGAGAGACAGACGGGGACCCACGGCTATGGAGAGAGAGACAGACGGGGACCTAGGGCTGTGTAGAGAGAGACAGACAGGGACCCACAGCTGTGTAGAGAGAGACAGACAGGGACCCACAGCTGTGTAGAGAGAGACAGGGACTCACGGCTGTGTAGAGAGAGACAGGGACTCACAGCTGTGTAGAGTGAGACAGGGACTCACAGCTGTGTAGAGAGAGACAGGGAACCACAGCTGTGTAGAGAGAGACAGACGGGGACCCACGGCTGTGTAGAGACAGACGGGGACCCACGGCTGTGGAGAGAGAGACAGGGACTCACAGCTGTGTAGAGAGAGACAGACGGGGACCCACGGCTGTGGAGAGAGAGACAGGGACTCACGGCTGTGTAGAGAGAGACAGACAGGGACCACAGCTGTATAGAGAGAGACAGACAGGGACCCACAGCTGTGTAGAGAGAGACAGACGGGGACCCACGGCTGTGTAGAGACAGACGGGGACCCACGGCTGTGGAGAGAGAGATAGGGACTCACAGCTGTGTAGAGAGAGACAGACAGGGACCACAGCTGTATAGAGAGAGACAGACAGGGACCCACAGCTGTATAGAGAGAGACAGACGGGGACCCACAGCTGTGGAGAGAGAGACTGACAGGGACCCACGGCTGTGGAGAGAGAGACAGACAGGGACCCACGGCTATGGAGAGAGAGACAGACAGGGACCCACGGCTGTGGAGAGAGAGACAGACTGGGACCCACAGCTGTGTAGAGAGAAACAGACTGGGACCCACAGCTGTGTAGAGAGCTATTACCAGGGAAATGAGGCCAGGCCTCATAGCTACCACTCTCATTATTATCTGATGGTCCTCCTCTCTATACAGCTGTACATGGAGGAGTCTGTCTCCATGGATACACTGGACACCCTGTGATGGACACCCTGTGATGGACACCCTGTGATGAACAGGTAGTGTTCTCCTGGCATCAACCAAACCCAGATTCGTCCGTCGGACTGCCAGATGGTGAAGCGTGACTCATCACTCCAGAGAACACGTTTCCACGGCTCCAGAGGCCAAATGGCGGCGAGCTTTAATAGCTGATGCTTGTTTTTGTGCAAGCTGATCTTAGGTTTGCGCGCGGCTTCTCGGCCATGGAAACCCATTTCATGAAGCTGGCAACGAACCGTTATAGTGCCGACGTTGCTTCCAGAGACCGTTTGGAAATTGGTAGTGAGTGTTGCAACAGAGGACAGAGGATTTTTACGCGCTAAGCGGTCCCGTTCTGTGAGCTGTTGATGCTAGACGTTTCTGCTTCACAATAACAGCACTTACAGTTGACCGGGGCAGCTCTAGCAGGGCAGAAATATGATGAACTGACTTGTTGGCAAGGTGGCATCCTATGACGGTGCCACGTCAAAGGTCACTGAGCTTCTTCAGTACGGGCCATTCTACTGACAGTGTATGTCTATGGAGATTGCATGGTTGTGTGCTCGATTTTATAAACTTGTCAGCGACAGGTATGGATAATACTTTTGAATATATATATATATATATATATATATATTTTTTAACCTTCATTTAACTAGGCAAGTCAGTTAAGAACAAATTCTTATTTTCAATGACGGCCTAGGAACAGCGGGTTAACTGCCTTGTTCAGGGGCAGAACGAGAGATTTGTACCTTGTCAGCTCGGGGATTTGAACTTGCAACCTTCCAGTTACTAGTCCAACACTCTAACCACTAGGCTACCCTGGCTTTTTTTGCAAATGAAGAAATACCTTATTTATATAAGTATTCAGACCCTTTGCTATGAGACTTGAAATTGAGCTCAGGTGCATCCTGTTTCCATTAATCATCCTTGAGATGTTTCTACAACTTAATTGGAGTCCCCCTGTGGTCAACGTAATTGATTGGACATGATTTGGAAACGACACACACCTGTCTATATAAGGTCCCACAGTTAACAGTACTTGTCAGAGCAAAAAACAAGCCATTTAGGATGAAGGAATTGTCTGTCGAGCTCTGAGACAGGATTG
>NC_143027.1:5280000-5360000 GCF_057628025.1 Oncorhynchus mykiss
CCAAATAATGAAGCGCGAGCTGGAGCATCCACAATAGATCGCATCTCTGTATATTTCGTTCTCCCTCCCCACTTCTCGCTGTCTCCCCTCTCTTTCTCGGTCTCACTCACTGTCCCTCTCTCCCCATCTTGCTCTCTCTTCCCTTTCCCTCCCTCTCTCCCTATCACTCTCTTTCCCGTCTCTCTCTCCATCCCTCTTTCTCCCTCCATCCCTGCCTCTCTCCCTATCACTCTCTTTCCCGTCTCTTTCTCTCTCCATCTCTCCCTCTCTCCTCTTCCCTCCCTCTCTCCATCTCTCCCTCTCTCCTCTTCCCTCCCTCTCTCCATCTCTCCCTCTCTCCCCTTCCCTCCCTCTCTCCATCTCTCCCTCTCTCCCCTTCCCTCCCTCCCTCCATCTCTCACTCTCTCCCCTTCCCTCCCTCCCTCCATCTCTCCCACTCTCTCCCTCCATCTCTCCCTCTCTCCCCTTCCCTCCCCACTCCATCTCTCCCACTCTCCCCTTCCCTCCCTCCATCTCTCCCTCTCTCCCCTTCCCTCCCTCCCGCCATCTCTCCCTCTCTCCCCTTTCCTCCCTCCCTCCATCTCTCCCTCTCTCCCCTTCCCTCCCTCCCTCCATCTCTCCCACTCTCTCCCTCCATCTCTCCCTCTCTTCCCTTCCCTCCCTCCATCCCTCCCTCTCTCCCTATCACTCTCTTTCCCGTCTCGCTCTCTCTCTCTCTCTCTCTCTCTCTCCCTCTCTTTCTCCCTCCATCTCTCCCTCTCTCCCCTTCCCTCCCTCCCTCCATCTCTCCCACTCTCTCCCTCCATCTCTCCCTCTCTCCCCTTCCCTCCCCCCCTCCATCTCTCCCACTCTCCCCTTCATTCCCTCCCTCCATCTCTCCCACTCTCCCCTTCCCTCCCTCCCTCCATCTCTCCCTCTCTCCCCTTCCCTCCATCTCTCCCTCTCTCTCCTTCCCTCCCTCCCTCCATCTCTCCATCTCTCCCCTTCCCTCCCTCCCTCCATCTCTCCCACTCTCTCCCTCTCTCCCCTTCCCTTTCTCCCTCCATCTCTCCATCTCTCCCCTTCCCTCCCTCCCTCCATCTCTCTCACTCTCTCCCTCTCTCCCCTTCCCTCCCTCCCTCCATCTCTCCCACTCTCTCCCTCTCTCCCCTTCCCTTTCTCCCTCCATCTTTCCCTCTCTCCCCTTCCCTCTCTTCCTCCATCCACTGAGGATCAAGCCTCCGTAATCCCAGGATTTTATATCCACCAAAACAGCTTGGGCCCATCAGCAAATTGCGATGGCATATGGTATAGGTTTATGATTAGTCTGGCACACGCATAGCAATGAGGTGCCTCATCATACGTGGGTAAACACGGTGGGGAAAATATCGTAATGTTAAACGATGCCAGGGAAGGGAGGAGGGTTAGTCGCGTGTTTGCTCGGGGGAGTGGTGCTGTGATTCCCAAAAGGCACCCTATTCCCTATGTAGTGCTGGGGAAAGATGGGATTAGGGACTGGTGATGGTAGATGGACTGGTGATGGTAGATGGTAGTGGAGAGAGAGAGATACAGAGAGGAGAGAGATGGAGTGACGGAGAGACAGAGAGAGACAGGGGGAGAGAGAGTGACAGAGAGATAGAGAGAGTGAGAGAGATAGAGAGAGCGAGAGAGAAAGAAAGAGAGGGAGAGAGAGAGAGAGAGAGAATAAAATTAAAGAGTAGAAGGTCTCAAAACCAAAACAACAACACCTTCCTACACAACATCACAGATAGCCTAAGAACACACCTTCCTACACAACATCACAGATAGCCTAACAACACAACAACACCTTCCTACACAACATCACAGATAGCCTAACAACACAACAACACCTTCCTACACAACATCACAGATAGCCTAAGAACACACCTTCCTACACAACATCACAGATAGCCTAACAACACAACAACACCTTCCTACACTACATCACAGATAGCCTAACAACACAACAACACCTTCCTACACTACATCACAGATCGCCTAACAACAACACCTTCCTACACTACATCACAGATAGCCTAACAACACAACAACACCTTCCTACACTACATCACAGATCGCCTAACAACAACACCTTCCTACACTACATCACAGATAGCCTAACAACACAACAACACCTTCCTACACTACATCACAGATCGCCTAACAACAACACCTTCCTACACTACATCACAGATCGCCTAACAACAACACCTTCCTACACTACATCACAGATAGCCTAACAACACAACAACAACACCTTCCTACACTACATCACAGATAGCCTAACAACACAACAACACCTTCCTACACTACATCACAGATAGCCTAACAACACAACAACACCTTCCTACACTACATCACAGATCGCCTAACAACAACACCTTCCTACACTACATCACAGATAGCCTAACAACACAACAACAACACCTTCCTACACTACATCACAGATAGCCTAACAACACACCTTCCTACACAACATCACAGATAGCCTAACAACACAACAACACCTTCCTACACTACATCACAGATCGTCTAACAACAACACCTTCCTACACTACATCACAGATAGCCTAACAACACAACAACACCTTCCTACACAACATCACAGATAGCCTAACAACACAACAACAACACCTTCATACACTACATCACAGATAGCCTAACAACAACACCTTCCTACACTACATCACAGATAGCCTAACAACACAACAACAACACCTTCCTACACTACATCACAGATAGCCTAACAACACAACAACACCTTCCTACACAACATCACAGATAGCCTAACAACACAACACCTTCCTACACAACATCACAGATAGCCTAACAACAACACCTTCCTACACTACATCACAGATAGCCTAACAACAACACCTTCCTACACTACATCACAGATAGCCTAACAACACAACAACACCTTCCTACACAACATCACAGATAGCCTAAGAACACACCTTCCTACACAACATCACAGATAGCCTAACAACACACCTTCCTACACAACATCACAGATAGCCTAACAACACAACAACACCTTCCTACACAACATCACAGATAGCCTAAGAACACACCTTCCTACACAACATCACAGATAGCCTAACAACACACCTTCCTACACAACATCACAGATAGCCTAACAACACAACAACAACACCTTCCTACACTACATCACAGATAGCCTAACAACACAACAACAACACCTTCCTACACTACATCACAGATAGCCTAACAACAACACCTTCCTACACTACATCACAGATAGCCTAACAACACAACAACAACACCTTCCTACACTACATCACAGATAGCCTAACAACACAACAACACCTTCCTACACTACATCACAGATAGCCTAACAACACAACAACACCTTCCTACACTACATCACAGATCGCCTAACAACAACACCTTCCTACACTACATCACAGATAGCCTAACAACACAACAACAACACCTTCCTACACTACATCACAGATAGCCTAACAACACACCTTCCTACACAACATCACAGATAGCCTAACAACACAACAACAACACCTTCCTACACTACATCACAGATCGCCTAACAACAACACCTTCCTACACTAAATCACATATAGCCTAACAACACAACAACAACACCTTCCTACACTACATCACAGATAGCCTAACAACACAACAACACCTTCCTACACAACATCACAGATAGCCTAACAACACAACACCTTCCTACACAACATCACAGATAGCCTAACAACAACACCTTCCTACACTACATCACAGATAGCCTAACAACAACACCTTCCTACACTACATCACAGATAGCCTAACAACACAACAACACCTTCCTACACAACATCACAGATAGCCTAAGAACACACCTTCCTACACAACATCACAGATAGCCTAACAACACACCTTCCTACACAACATCACAGATAGCCTAACAACACAACAACACCTTCCTACACAACATCACAGATAGCCTAAGAACACACCTTCCTACAAAACATCACAGATAGCCTAACAACACACCTTCCTACACAACATCACAGATAGCCTAACAACACAACAACAACACCTTCCTACACTACATCACAGATAGCCTAACAACAACACCTTCCTACACTACATCACAGATAGCCTAACAACACAACAACACCTTCCTACACAACATCACAGATAGCCTAACAACACAACAACAACATCTTCCTACACTACATCACAGATAGCCTAACAACAACACCTTCCTACACTACATCACAGATAGCCTAACAACACAACAACAACACCTTCCTACACTACATCACAGATAGCCTAACAACACACCTTCCTACACAACATCACAGATAGCCTAACAACACAACAACAACACCTTCCTACACTACATCACAGATCGCCTAACAACAACACCTTCCTACACTACATCACAGATAGCCTAAAAACACAACAACACCTTCCTACACAACATCACAGATAGCCTAACAACACAACAACAACACCTTCCTACACTACATCACAGATAGCCTAACAACAACACCTTCCTACACTACATCACAGATAGCCTAACAACACAACAACAACACCTTCCTACACTACATCACAGATAGCCTAACAACACAACAACACCTTCCTACACAACATCACACATAGCCTAACAACACAACACCTTCCTACACAACATCACAGATAGCCTAACAACACAACAACAACACCTTCCTACACTACATCACAGATAGCCTAACAACAACACCTTCCTACACTACATCACAGATAGCCTAACAACACAACAACACCTTCCTACACAACATCACAGATAGCCTAACAACACAACAACAACACCTTCCTACACTACATCACAGATAGCCTAACAACAACACCTTCCTACACTACATCACAGATAGCCTAACAACACAACAACAACACCTTCCTACACTACATCACAGATAGCCTAACAACACACCTTCCTACACAACATCACAGATAGCCTAACAACACAACAACAACACCTTCCTACACTACATCACAGATCGCCTAACAACAACACCTTCCTACACTACATCACAGATAGCCTAAAAACACAACAACACCTTCCTACACAACATCACAGATAGCCTAACAACACAACAACAACACCTTCCTACACTACATCACAGATAGCCTAACAACAACACCTTCCTACACTACATCACAGATAGCCTAACAACACAACAACAACACCTTCCTACACTACATCACAGATAGCCTAACAACACAACAACACCTTCCTACACAACATCACACATAGCCTAACAACACAACACCTTCCTACACAACATCACAGATAGCCTAACAACAACACCTTCCTACACTACATCACAGATAGCCTAACAACAACACCTTCCTACACTACATCACAGATAGCCTAACAACACAACAACACCTTCCTACACAACATCACAGATAGCCTAAGAACACACCTTCCTACACAACATCACAGATAGCCTAACAACACACCTTCCTACACAACATCACAGATAGCCTAACAACACAACAACACCTTCCTACACAACATCACAGATAGCCTAAGAACACACCTTCCTACACAACATCACAGATAGCCTAACAACACAACACCTTCCTACACAACATCACAGATAGCCTAACAACACAACAACAACACCTTCCTACACTACATCACAGATAGCCTAACAACAACACCTTCCTACACTACATCACAGATAGCCTAACAACACAACAACACCTTCCTACACAACATCACAGATAGCCTAACAACACAACAACAACACCTTCCTACACTACATCACAGATAGCCTAACAACAACACCTTCCTACACTACATCACAGATAGCCTAACAACACAACAACAACACCTTCCTACACTACATCACAGATAGCCTAACAACACACCTTCCTACACAACATCACAGATAGCCTAACAACACAACAACAACACCTTCCTACACTACATCACAGATCGCCTAACAACAACACCTTCCTACACTACATCACAGATAGCCTAAAAACACAACAACACCTTCCTACACAACATCACAGATAGCCTAACAACACAACAACAACACCTTCCTACACTACATCACAGATAGCCTAACAACAACACCTTCCTACACTACATCACAGATAGCCTAACAACACAACAACAACACCTTCCTACACTACATCACAGATAGCCTAACAACACAACAACACCTTCCTACACAACATCACACATAGCCTAACAACACAACACCTTCCTACACAACATCACAGATAGCCTAACAACAACACCTTCCTACACTACATCACAGATAGCCTAACAACAACACCTTCCTACACTACATCACAGATAGCCTAACAACACAACAACACCTTCCTACACAACATCACAGATAGCCTAAGAACACACCTTCCTACACAACATCACAGATAGCCTAACAACACACCTTCCTACACAACATCACAGATAGCCTAACAACACAACAACACCTTCCTACACAACATCACAGATAGCCTAAGAACACACCTTCCTACACAACATCACAGATAGCCTAACAACACAACACCTTCCTACACAACATCACAGATAGCCTAACAACACAACAACAACACCTTCCTACACTACATCACAGATAGCCTAACAACAACACCTTCCTACACTACATCACAGATAGCCTAACAACACAACAACACCTTCCTACACAACATCACAGATAGCCTAACAACACAACAACAACACCTTCCTACACTACATCACAGATAGCCTAACAACAACACCTTCCTACACTACATCACAGATAGCCTAACAACACAACAACAACACCTTCCTACACTACATCACAGATAGCCTAACAACACACCTTCCTACACAACATCACAGATAGCCTAACAACACAACAACAACACCTTCCTACACTACATCACAGATCGCCTAACAACAACACCTTCCTACACTACATCACAGATAGCCTAAAAACACAACAACACCTTCCTACACAACATCACAGATAGCCTAACAACACAACAACAACACCTTCCTACACTACATCACAGATAGCCTAACAACAACACCTTCCTACACTACATCACAGATAGCCTAACAACACAACAACAACACCTTCCTACACTACATCACAGATAGCCTAACAACACAACAACACCTTCCTACACAACATCACACATAGCCTAACAACACAACACCTTCCTACACAACATCACAGATAGCCTAACAACAACACCTTCCTACACTACATCACAGATAGCCTAACAACAACACCTTCCTACACTACATCACAGATAGCCTAACAACACAACAACACCTTCCTACACAACATCACAGATAGCCTAAGAACACACCTTCCTACACAACATCACAGATAGCCTAACAACACACCTTCCTACACAACATCACAGATAGCCTAACAACACAACAACACCTTCCTACACAACATCACAGATAGCCTAAGAACACACCTTCCTACACAACATCACAGATAGCCTAACAACACACCTTCCTACACAACATCACAGATAGCCTAACAACACAACAACAACACCTTCCTACACTACATCACAGATAGCCTAACAACAACACCTTCCTACACTACATCACAGATAGCCTAACAACACAACAACACCTTCCTACACAACATCACAGATAGCCTAACAACACAACAACAACACCTTCCTACACTACATCACAGATAGCCTAACAACAACACCTTCCTACACTACATCACAGATAGCCTAACAACACAACAACAACACCTTCCTACACTACATCACAGATAGCCTAACAACACACCTTCCTACACAACATCACAGATAGCCTAACAACACAACAACAACACCTTCCTACACTACATCACAGATCGCCTAACAACAACACCTTCCTACACTACATCACAGATAGCCTAAAAACACAACAACACCTTCCTACACAACATCACAGATAGCCTAACAACACAACAACAACACCTTCCTACACTACATCACAGATAGCCTAACAACAACACCTTCCTACACTACATCACAGATAGCCTAACAACACAACAACAACACCTTCCTACACTACATCACAGATAGCCTAACAACACAACAACACCTTCCTACACAACATCACACATAGCCTAACAACACAACACCTTCCTACACAACATCACAGATAGCCTAACAACAACACCTTCCTACACTACATCACAGATAGCCTAACAACAACACCTTCCTACACTACATCACAGATAGCCTAACAACACAACAACACCTTCCTACACAACATCACAGATAGCCTAAGAACACACCTTCCTACACAACATCACAGATAGCCTAACAACACACCTTCCTACACAACATCACAGATAGCCTAACAACACAACAACACCTTCCTACACAACATCACAGATAGCCTAAGAACACACCTTCCTACACAACATCACAGATAGCCTAACAACACACCTTCCTACACAACATCACAGATAGCCTAACAACACAACAACAACACCTTCCTACACTACATCACAGATAGCCTAACAACAACACCTTCCTACACTACATCACAGATAGCCTAACAACACAACAACACCTTCCTACACAACATCACAGATAGCCTAAGAACACACCTTCCTACACAACATCACAGATAGCCTAACAACACACCTTCCTACACTACATCACAGATAGCCTAACAACAACACCTTCCTACACTACATCACAGATAGCCTAACAACACAACACACCTTCCTACACAACATCACAGATAGCCTAAGAACACACCTTCCTACACAACATCACAGATAGCCTAACAACACACCTTCCTACACAACATCACAGATAGCCTAACAGCACAACAACACCTTCCTACACAACATCACAGATAGCCTAAGAACACACCTTCCTACACAACATCACAGATAGCCTAACAACACACCTTCCTACACAACATCACAGATAGCCTAACAACACAACAACAACACCTTCCTACACTACATCACAGATAGCCTAACAACAACACCTTCCTACACTACATCACAGATAGCCTAACAACACAACAACACCTTCCTACACAACATCACAGATAGCCTAACAACACAACAACAACACCTTCCTACACTACATCACAGATAGCCTAACAACAACACCTTCATACACTACATCACAGATAGCCTAACAACACAACAACAACACCTTCCTACACTACATCACAGATAGCCTAACAACACACCTTCCTACACAACATCACAGATAGCCTAACAACACAACAACAACACCTTCCTACACTACATCACAGATCGCCTAACAACAACACCTTCCTACACTACATCACAGATAGCCTAAAAACACAACAACACCTTCCTACACAACATCACAGATAGCCTAACAACACAACAACAACACCTTCCTACACTACATCACAGATAGCCTAACAACAACACCTTCCTACACTACATCACAGATAGCCTAACAACACAACAACAACACCTTCCTACACTACATCACAGATAGCCTAACAACACAACAACACCTTCCTACACAACATCACACATAGCCTAACAACACAACACCTTCCTACACAACATCACAGATAGCCTAACAACAACACCTTCCTACACTACATCACAGATAGCCTAACAACAACACCTTCCTACACTACATCACAGATAGCCTAACAACACAACAACACCTTCCTACACAACATCACAGATAGCCTAAGAACACACCTTCCTACACAACATCACAGATAGCCTAACAACACACCTTCCTACACAACATCACAGATAGCCTAACAACACAACAACACCTTCCTACACAACATCACAGATAGCCTAAGAACACACCTTCCTACACAACATCACAGATAGCCTAACAACACACCTTCCTACACAACATCACAGATAGCCTAACAACACAACAACAACACCTTCCTACACTACATCACAGATAGCCTAACAACAACACCTTCCTACACTACATCACAGATAGCCTAACAACACAACAACACCTTCCTACACAACATCACAGATAGCCTAAGAACACACCTTCCTACACAACATCACAGATAGCCTAACAACACACCTTCCTACACTACATCACAGATAGCCTAACAACAACACCTTCCTACACTACATCACAGATAGCCTAACAACACAACAACACCTTCCTACACAACATCACAGATAGCCTAAGAACACACCTTCCTACACAACATCACAGATAGCCTAACAACACACCTTCCTACACAACATCACAGATAGCCTAACAACACAACAACACCTTCCTACACAACATCACAGATAGCCTAAGAACACACCTTCCTACACAACATCACAGATAGCCTAACAACACACCTTCCTACACAACATCACAGATAGCCTAACAACACAACAACAACACCTTCCTACACTACATCACAGATAGCCTAACAACAACACCTTCCTACACTACATCACAGATAGCCTAACAACACAACAACACCTTCCTACACAACATCACAGATAGCCTAACAACACAACAACAACACCTTCCTACACTACA
This sequence comes from Oncorhynchus mykiss, assembly GCF_057628025.1. Taxonomy (NCBI): domain Eukaryota; kingdom Metazoa; phylum Chordata; class Actinopteri; order Salmoniformes; family Salmonidae; genus Oncorhynchus; species Oncorhynchus mykiss. Next base: position 5,290,510 of record NC_143027.1, read on the forward strand.
TCACAGATAGCCTAACAACAACACCTTCATACACTACATCACAGATAGCCTAACAACACAACAACAACACCTTCCTACACTACATCACAGATAGCCTAACAACACACCTTCCTACACAACATCACAGATAGCCTAACAACACAACAACAACACCTTCCTACACTACATCACAGATCGCCTAACAACAACACCTTCCTACACTACATCACAGATAGCCTAAAAACACAACAACACCTTCCTACACAACATCACAGATAGCCTAACAACACAACAACAACACCTTCCTACACTACATCACAGATAGCCTAACAACAACACCTTCCTACACTACATCACAGATAGCCTAACAACACAACAACAACACCTTCCTACACTACATCACAGATAGCCTAACAACACAACAACACCTTCCTACACAACATCACACATAGCCTAACAACACAACACCTTCCTACACAACATCACAGATAGCCTAACAACAACACCTTCCTACACTACATCACAGATAGCCTAACAACAACACCTTCCTACACTACATCACAGATAGCCTAACAACACAACAACACCTTCCTACACAACATCACAGATAGCCTAAGAACACACCTTCCTACACAACATCACAGATAGCCTAACAACACACCTTCCTACACAACATCACAGATAGCCTAACAACACAACAACACCTTCCTACACAACATCACAGATAGCCTAAGAACACACCTTCCTACACAACATCACAGATAGCCTAACAACACACCTTCCTACACAACATCACAGATAGCCTAACAACACAACAACAACACCTTCCTACACTACATCACAGATAGCCTAACAACAACACCTTCCTACACTACATCACAGATAGCCTAACAACACAACAACACCTTCCTACACAACATCACAGATAGCCTAAGAACACACCTTCCTACACAACATCACAGATAGCCTAACAACACACCTTCCTACACTACATCACAGATAGCCTAACAACACACCTTCCTACACTACATCACAGATAGCCTAACAACACACCTTCCTACACTACATCACAGATAGCCTATGTATTGTAATCTGCAACATTAGCACAATTTCAACAACATCTGCTAGAGAAGTGTGTCAGAAGCAATCTGATCCTCCTCCTGCTGCTAGACTTTGGGATGTGACGCAATAACAAACACCTCCAGACTTGTTTCCTCTCATCGTTCATTAGGCAGGAAGCTGTCTGCTTCCAGCAAGGTGACTCCTGCTCAACCCACCTCTTTTATCCGACCCGCCTCTCTGAGTTATTGCCCGATGCTCCACCTCCAATGGCCGAGAGCCCTTGTCCGATTGGCTGAGAGGCCTGTCAATCAGCTGGAGGTCCCAGGTGATTGGCTGAGCGTCCTGTCAGCTGGAGGTACCAGGTGATATGGGTTCAGACACCCAACAGACATCCCAGCTGCCTCAAAAATATGGAAACTCTAGTGTAACAGGCCCTAACACTAAACCTCACAGACAGTCAGATATTCAGCTTAATCATTAGCACAAAAACCAGACGGACCTTGTTGAGCCTACGAGGTAGAGGTGAACGTGTTAGTTAACGTGTCTGACTCAACGAACCCAACGCCTGCCCTGTGGGGGTTCACCACAGTATATATTGTGATAACATTATTCCAAATCTAGCAGTGATGGACTTTGGGGCTGGTTGTACCTAGCAGAGTGATGGACTTTGGGGCTGGTTGTACCTAGCAGTGTTGAGATTTGGGGCTGGTTGTACCTAGCAGAGTGTTGAGATTTGGGGCTGGTTGTACCTAGCAGAGTGATGGGCTTTGGGGCTGGTTGTACCTAGCAGAGTGATGGGCTTTGGGGCTGGTTGTACCTAGCAGAGTGATGGGCTTTGGGGCTGGTTGTACCTAGCAGAGTGATGGACTTTGGGGCTGGTTGTACCTAGCAGAGTGATGGGCTTTGGGGCTGGTTGTACCTAGCAGAGTGATAGGCTTTGGGGCTGGTTGTACCTAGCAGAGTGATGGGCTTTGGGGCTGGTTGTACCTAGCAGAGAGATGGGCTTTGGGCTGGTTGTACCTAGCAGAGTGATGGGCTTTGGGGCTGGTTGTACCTAGCAGAGTGATAGGCTTTGGGGCTGGTTGTACCTAGCAGAGTGATGGGCTTTGGGGCTGGTTGTACCTAGCAGAGTGATGGGCTTTGGGGCTGGTTGTACCTAGCAGAGTGATGGGCTTTGGGGCTGGTTGTACCTAGCAGAGTGATGGGCTTTGGGGCTGGTTGTACCTAGCAGAGTGATGGGCTTTGGGGCTGGTTGTACCTAGCAGAGTGATGGGCTTTGGGGCTGGTTGTACCTAGCAGAGTGATGGACTTTGGGGCTGGTTGTACCTAGCAGAGTGATAGGCTTTGGGGCTGGTTGTACCTAGCAGAGTGATAGGCTTTGGGGCTGGTTGTACCTAGCAGAGTGATAGGCTTTGGGGCTGGTTGTACCTAGCAGAGTGATAGGCTTTGGGGCTGGTTGTACCTAGCAGAGTGATGGACTTTGGGGCTGGTTGTACCTAGCAGAGTGATGGGCTTTGGGGCTCGTTGTACCTAGCAGAGTGATGGGCTTTGGGGCTGGTTGTACCTAGCAGAGAGATGGACTTTGGGGCTGGTTGTACCTAGCAGAGTGATGGGCTTTGGGGCTGGTTGTACCTAGCAGAGTGATAGGCTTTGGGGCTGGTTGTACCTAGCAGAGAGATGGACTTTGGGGCTGGTTGTACCTAGCAGAGTGATGGGCTTTGGGGCTGGTTGTACCTAGCAGAGAGATAGGCTTTGGGGCTGGTTGTACCTAGCAGAGTGATAGGCTTTGGGGCTGGTTGTACCTAGCAGAGTGATGGACTTTGGGGCTGGTTGTACCTAGCAGAGTGATGGGCTTTGGGGCTGGTTGTACCTAGCAGAGAGATAGGCTTTGGGGCTGGTTGTACCTAGCAGAGTGATGGACTTTGGGGCTGGTTGTACCTAGCAGAGTGATGGGCTTTGGGGCTGGTTGTACCTAGCAGAGTGATGGGCTTTGGGGCTGGTTGTACCTAGCAGAGTGATGGGCTTTGGGGCTGGTTGTACCTAGCAGAGTGATGGACTTTGGGGCTGGTTGTACCTAGCAGAGTGATGGGCTTTGGGGCTGGTTGTACCTAGCAGAGTGATGGGCTTTGGGGCTGGTTGTACCTAGCAGAGTGATGGGCTTTGGGGCTGGTTGTACCTAGCAGAGTGATGGGCTTTGGGGCTGGTTGTACCTAGCAGAGTGTTGGGCTTTGGGGCTGGTTGTACCTAGCAGAGTGATGGGCTTTGGGGCTGGTTGTACCTAGCAGAGTGATGGGCTTTGGGGCTGGTTGTGCCTAGCAGGGTGATGGGCTTTATTATGTAATTACTAGGTGATGTAATTAACCTGCTTTCTAGTATTGTTTTAGGAAATAACAAGTAATTTCTGTATTGTAAATGAAAGTGCTGCCAAAGTTTTTTTGTGGGCTGTTGTGAAAAAACATGGAGAAGGAAGTGTCAGAGAAAACCTCCTTCATGTTTTTTTTCTTCATAACAACTCAAAGACACTTTAATTTACAATATAGAAACGACTAGTTATTTATCAGGATAAAACAGATAGAAGGAACTCTCTTCGGATCTGTCTTCTGGTCCTTATGTTCATTGGAGTAAGTACTTTAACCATAAAGCACTTGTTAAGAAATTGCACAATCATATCCATTATATTGTTTGATATTGTTAGGATGAATAATACTAAATCATTCAATCACAAATAATATGTAATATATGATATTACATTTGCAGTATGCATTAAGATATAAAACACTACGACTCGTAGTGAGCTAAGAGAAAAATAACTTCCCGACGACACAGCCGAAACCTGAAAAAGCCTGAACCTTCACGAGGTAGTAAACCTTCCCCATGTATTTCTTCAATCCGTCCTTCCTTCAAGTCTCTGAATCTGAAAAGCAGCCTTCTCTACAACAGCAGAGAGCCAGGGACTAATACTATTTGAAAAACAATGCATATCCATCCATTTGGAAAACAGGGTCCCTCTTTGAAAGGTTAGTCTTTCTCTCTCCCTCTCTCCCTCCATTCACTCTCTCTCTCTCTCTCTCTCTCTCTCTCTCTCTCTCTCTCTCTCTCTCTGTCTCCCCCCACCTCTCTCTCTCTCTCCATTCACTCTCTCTCTCTCTTTCTCTCTCTCTCTCTCTCTCTCTCCCTCTCTCCCTCCATTCACTCTCTCTCTCTCGCTCTGTCTCCCCCCACCTCTCTCTTTCTCTCTCTGTCTCCCCCCACCTCTCTCTCTCTCCATTCTCTCTCTCTTTCTCTCTCTCTCTCTCTCTCCCTCTCTCCCTCCATTCACTCTCTCTCTCTCGCTCTCTCTGTCTCCCCCCACCTCTCTCTCTCTCTGTCTCTCTCTGTCTCTCTCTCTCTCGCTCTCTCTGTCTCCCCCCACCTCTCTCTCTCTCTCTCTCTCTCTCTTTCTCTCTTTTTTAGTGGATTGGCAAAGCTACTCAGTATAGAAAACAATATAAATAAATAGAAATGGTTGTAAAATAAAACTTGTTGTTTGTATTTTGCATAGTGTATGTTATTTGTATGTATAATGTTGGCCCACTATGTGTTCCTGGTCAGTTCACATTGCCAGTAAAAACTACTGACCTTGTGTAGTTACAACAACAGCTACAACAACAGTTACATCAACAGTCACAACAACAGTTACAACAACAACTACAACAACAGTTACAACAACAACTACAACAACAGTTACATCAACAGTCACAACAACAGTTACAACAACAACTACAACAACAGTTACAACAACAACTACAACAACAGTTACAACAACAGTCACAACAACATATAAAACAACAGATACAACAACAGTTACAACAACAGTTACATCCCCCATCCCACAGTGTATATAGTCTAAGGATGGATTCATCCCACAGTGTATAGTCTAAAGATGGATTCATCCCCCATCCCACAGTGTATATAGTCTAAAGATGGATTCATCCCCTATCCCATAGTGTATATAATCTAAAGATGGATTCATCCCACAGTGTATATAGTCTAAAGATGGATTCATCCCTGTGTGTCTAGTCTAAAGATGGATTCATCCCTCAGTGTACATAATCTAAAGATGGATTCATCCCTGTGTATATAGTCTAAAGATGGATTCATCCCTGTGTGTCTAGTCTAAAATGGATTCACCCTCTATCCCACAGTTTATTACTTGTCTCATCGCGCTATAGCGACTCCTTGTGGCGGTTCTGGGCGCCTGCAGGCTGACTTTGGTCGTCAGTTGAACTGTGTTTGTTCTCCCACACATTGCTTCCGGGTTAAGCATGCGAGTGTTAAGAAGCGTGGTTTGGCAGGTCACCTCTCTCTCTCTCTTTGGGGAATTGCAGCGATGAGACAAGATCATAGATGAATATCAGGAAATTGGGGAGAAAATATGCTGTAACTGTACTCATGTACCCCGCGTCGGATGTATTTAAGTCCACCTTAAAACTTGTTATGGCGAGGAGTTCCCTAAAGGGAACACCTCCTCCCATTCAGCAGAAAAAAATGTTCTTTAGAAATATTTAACTTTCACACATTAACAAGTCCAATACAGCAAATGAAAGATAAACATCTTGTTAATCTACCCATCGTGTCCGTTTTTAAAAATGTTTTACAGCGAAAACACAACATATTAGATGTTGTGTTAGATGTTAGATGACCACCAAATTCAAAGACATACACAGCCATTTTTCACAGTCACAAAAGCATAAATAAATATAGATAAAATGAATCACTAACCTTTGATTATCTCCATCAGATGACACTCATAGGACATCATGTTAAACGTGTTATGTGTGTTTTGTTCGATAATGTGCATATATATATATATATATATATATATATATATATATATATATATATATATATATATAAAAGTAATGTTTTGATTCCAAAACATCCGGTGATTTTGCAGAAATACTCACAATAAACATTGATAAAAGATGCAAGTGTTATTCACATAATTAAAGATAGACTTCTCCTTAATGCAACCGCTGTGAACCCTAAGAAATAGCCGCCATTTTGGCGTCAACAGAAGCTACAAAAAAACACTATAAATATTCACTTACCTTTGAATATCTTCATCAGAAGGCAGTTCCAGGAATCCCAGTTCGACAATAAATGACTGATTTGTTCCATAAAGTTCCATAAAGCCCATAATTTAGCCACTTGTTGTTAGCTTGTTCAGCCCAGCATTCAATCCTCAAAAAGCACGAGCAATTCCTCCAGACAAAAACTCAAAAACTTCCGTTACAGGTCATAGAAACAAGTCTAATGATGTATGCAATCCATATTTAGGATGTTTTAAACATTAATCAGCAATAAGTTTTCAACTGGGGAATTTCATTGTCTGAAGAAACGCATTGGAACCGAAGAACACTCTCTCGTGACCGCGCGCAATGAGACCGAGGCTTTCTGCCAGGCCACCCACTCAAAGAGCTATTATGAGCCCCTCCTTTATAATAGAATAATACAACCAGAATCTAAGATTCTAGAGTACTGTAAGATAGAGTGCTGTAAGATAGAGTATTGTTAGATAGAGTACTGTTAGATAGAGTACTGTAAGATAGAGTACTGTAAGATAGAGTACTGTAAGATAGAGTGCTGTAAGATAGAGTACTGTAAGATAGAGTATTGTTAGATAGAGTACTGTTAGATAGAGTACTGTAAGATAGAGTACTGTAAGATAGAGTGCTGTAAGATAGAGTGCTGTAAGATAGAGTACTGTAAGATATAGTATTGTTAGATAGAGTACTGTTAGAGAGAGTACTGTAAGATAGAGTACTATAAGATAGAGTACTGTAAGATATAGTATTGTTAGATAGAGTACTGTTAGATAGAGTACTGTAAGATAGAGTACTGTAAGATAGAGTATTGTTAGATAGAGTACTGTTAGATAGAGTACTGTAAGATAGAGTGCTGTAAGATAGAGTGCTGTAAGATAGAGTACTGTTAGATAGAGTACTGTTAGATAGAGTACTGTAAGATAGAGTACTGTAAGATAGAGTACTGTTAGATAGAGTACTGTTAGATAGAGTACTGTAAGATAGAGTACTGTAAGATAGAGTACTGTAAGATAGAGTACTGTTAGATAGAGTACTGTTAGATAGAGTACTGTAAGATAGAGTACTGTTAGATAGAGTACTGTAAGATAGAGTACTGTAAGATAGAGTACTGTAAGATAAAGAGTACTGTAAGATAGCTGCTCTCTACAGTTTTGCCACACGTTATAAGGCAGAGCTTGATGGCTCAGCTTTTGCAGCATAGATATATTTACACATGGATTATAACAAGTATTTATGCAGTATTAAATATCCTGTGTTTAAAACAGCTCAATCCGTCCGTGGTTACTGCCGCTATGGCGAAGGGAATAGTGAAATAGGCATATAAGCAGATATTTTGATAAAGAGGCTTATGAAACTGGTAGATTTATATTTAAAAGCATATGAAAATATAGCTTTTTAATATTTAAATGAAAATATGTCCTTCAATAACTCCAATAACAGTTAGTGAGCGTTAGGCGGTCTAAGCTGAGTGGAATGAGCAGATGAGCAAAGTCATCTGCTCACGAAGGGATGTTCATGTTTTAAGGCAAGTGTCAAGTGAAACCGTCTGTGTGAGTGTGTGTTTGTGCTTGTGTTTGAGTGTGTGTTTGTGTGTTTGAGTGTGTGTTTGTGCGTGTGTTTGAGTGTGTGTTTGAGTGTGTGTTTGTGTGTTTGAGTGTGTGTTTGTGCTTGTGTTTGAGTGTGTGTTTGTGTGTTTGAGTGTGTGTTTGTGCTTGTGTTTGAGTGTGTGTTTGTGTGTTTGAGTGTGTGTTTGTGTGTTTGAGTGTGTGTTTGTGTGTTTGAGTGTGTGTTTGTGTGTTTGAGTGTGTGTTTGTGTGTTTGAGTGTGTGTTTGTGCGTGTGTTTGAGTGTGCTTTTGTGTGTGTGTTTGTGCGTGGGTTTGAGTGTGTGTTTGTGTGTTTGAGTGTGTGTTTGTGCGTGTGTTTGAGTGTGCGTTTGTGTGTGTGTTTGTGCGTGGGTTTGAGTGTGTGTTTGTGTGTTTGAGTGTGTGTTTGTGCGTGTGTTTGAGTGTGCTTTTGTGTGTGTGTTTGTGCGTGGGTTTGAGTGTGTGTTTGTGTGTTTGAGTGTGTGTTTGTGCGTGTGTTTGAGTGTGCGTTTGTGTGTGTGTTTGTGCGTGGGTTTGAGTGTGTGTTTGTGTGTTTGAGTGTGTGTTTGTGCGTGTGTTTGTGCATGTGTTTGTGTGTTTGAGTGTGTGTTTGTGTGTTTGAGTGTGTGTTTGTGCGTGTGTTTGTGCATGTGTTTGAGTGTGTGTTTGTGTGTTTGAGTGTGTGTTTGTGCGTGTGTTTGAGTGTGTGTTTGTGTGTGTGTTTGAGTGTGTGTTTGTGCGAGAGTTTGAGTGTGTGTTTTTGTGTGTGTTTGTGTGAGTGTGTGTTTGTGTGTGTGTTTGAGTGTGTGATTGTGTGTGTGTTCGAGTGTGTGTTTGAGTGTGTGTTTCAGTGTGTGTGTGTGTGTGTGTGTGTGTGTTTGAGTGTGTGTTTGAGTGTGTTTGAGTGTGTGTTTGAGTGTGTGTGTGTGTGTTTGTTTGTGTGTGTTTGAGTGTGTGTGTTTGTTTGTGTGAGTTTGAGTGTGTGTTTCAGTGTGTGTTTCAGTGTGTGTTTCAGTGTGTGTTTGTGTGTGTGTGTGTGTGTTTGAGTGTGTGTTTGAGTGTGTTTGAGTGTGTGTTTGAGTGTGTGTGTGTGTGTGTTTGTTTGTGTGTGTTTGAGTGTGTGTGTTTGTTTGTGTGAGTTTGAGTGTGTGTTTCAGTGTGTGTTTCAGTGTGTGTTTGAGTGTGTGTGTGTGTGTGTGTGTGTGTGTGTGTGTGCACGTCCACAGAAACATTGAGAGGAACTGGAAGCACAGTGATACAGAGCTTGTATTAGAGACAAACTACATGATCAAAAGTATGTGGACACCTGCTCCTCGGACATCTCATTCCAAAATCATGGGCGTTAATGTGTAGTTGGTCCCCCTTTTGTTGCTATAACAGCCTCCACTCTTCTGGGAAGGCTTTCCACTAGATGTTGGAACATTGCTGCAGAGACTTGCTTCCATTCAGCCATAAGAGCATTAGTGAGTTCAGGCATTGATTTTGAGTGATTAGTCCTGGCTCGCAGCCGGCGTTCCAATTCATCCCAAAGGTGTTCGATGGGGTTGAGGTCAGGGCTCTGTGCAGGCCAGTCAAGTTCTTCCACACTGACCTCGACATGCCACTTCTGTATGGACCTTGTTTTGTGCAGGAGGGGCATTGTCATGTTGAAACAGGAAAGGGCCTTCCCCAAACTGTTGCCACAAAGTTGGATTTTGTATCTCCCAGTATAAGATAATTACAGACTCTCTATCTCTATCTCTCTCTCTCTCACACACACACACACACACACACACACACACACACACACACACACACACACACACACACACACACACACACACACACACAGAGAGAAAGAGAGAAAGAGAGAGAAAGAGAGAGAGAGAGCAGGCATCTCGTCACATCATTCAAATGTAGTCAAAACAGAAGGAAGGTGTATTATTTTGACTAAATTGAACAACCTCTTTTTTTGGGAGCGGGGTATTGTGGTCCTTGGAGCGTTTTGTGTGCATGTCTACATCTGACCATGTGTGTCCGTGTGTGTGTGTGTCCGTGTCCGTGTGTGTGTGCCTACGGTGTTAGGCTTCACGGTGGGTGGGGGGGGGGGGGGGGGGAGGAGGCTGGTCACTGTCCACTATCTCTGTACAACATACATCATATAATCACATTTCCTGTCGGCCCGTATAAATCTGTATAGACCCAATTAAACGTAGCCCTTAGCACCTTTATACTCAAACACCATCAGGCCATGTCTTCGCTATGTAAAAATGGGATGTCCAGTTTTCCATTGGATGGTTTAATAATATCAATTCAACACATTTTAACATTACAATGAGTCATTGCAATAATAACATTAACATGTGATAGTAGTAGAGAATTTGTAAAAACGCAGGAAAAAAAAATGATTGAATATGTAAAACGGATTTAATAAAAAAAAAAAAAACTATACATCATATGCATTTGCAGAGCCTTGAATTGATGCTGCAAGAAGAACACAAAGTCAGGAAGAACACAAAGTCAGGAAGAACACCTAGTCAGGAAGAACACAAAGTCAGGAAGAACACAAAGTCAGGAAGAACACAAAGTCAGGAAGAACACAAAATCAGGAAGAACACAAAGTCAGGAAGAACACAAAGTCAGGAAGAACACAAAGTCAGGAAGAACACAAAGTCAGGAAGAACACAAAGTCAGGAAGAACACAAAGTCAGGAAGAACACAAAGTCAGGAAGAACACAAAGTCAAGAAGAACACAAAGTCAGGAAGAACACAAAGTCAGGAAGAACACAAAGTCAGGAAGAACACAAAGTCAGGAAGAACACAAAGTCAGGAAGAACACAAAGTCAGGAAGAACACAAAGTCAGGAAGAACACAAAGTCAGGAAGAACACAAAGTCAGGAAGAACACAAAGTCAGGAAGAACACAAAGTCAGGAAAACAGTTGTTTTTCTTTGTCTCTACAAAGCACCTAGAACAACTCTATCCTCAAGTGCTATGATAATATACAATAATATATAATAACATATAATAATATACGATAAAATATGAAATGCAGAGATGAGGACACAAAGCACAATAAAAAGGGCCATTGTTTTACTTCAGAAAAAGAAGCGCTGCCCGGTGTCGTGAAGAATGTGTTTTTCAAAGACTTCTTTGCTATTCTGCTATGATGTTTTTTTTTTAAATACGATTTTCAAACTGTAAATGAAATGTGTAAAACTTCCTTATCCAAATTATAGCAACAGTGTTTTAAATATAGTTCAACACTTTTTTTGATTGACATTTTTTTTTTTTTACATGTTTCTGTTTTCAAAAAGACAAAATATTAATCCATTTTACATCCTTCCAAATGTGAATCAAGCAAATATAGAAATGGCTTTTTAGCAAAATGGATCCAATTCTAAATAAAAATGACAACAAGATATAGTGAAATAACTACATTCCAACCCACTTTTTTTTTTAAAAGGCAAAATGTGGCTCTTTGGGTATCTCACATACAATTCCATCCAACACAATAACAACAGTGTTTTTATAAAAATACATTACCAATTATTAATCGGAAAATAATCTTAGGCAAAGTACACTGGTGTATTAACAATTTTAAACCAATATTAAAAATATTTTTGTATTTATAAAAAGTGAACCATTTGATTTCTCCATGGAACGTTTGGAAATGGCACAAGAGGCGATAGAGATGCCTCCTAAAGCCAGTGTGAAGCGATGCTAGGATGCTATAGCTGTGTTCTGGTCGGTATGTAAATAACTCATTAGTATGGGTTCAGATGTAACATAAAAATTGAATGTAAAAAAAAAAAAAAAAAAGGTTAAATATATCTAAACGGTAGCTGATTATCTGACCAAAAATGTTAAACTGAGAAATTAGGCAAGAGACTAAAAATATATGTATGAAACTAATATCACAGCACCCTAAGGATTGTGTATCTGACCATCAGTGTCATTCCTGTCCCTTCCTGTCTACCCAGATAAAAAAAACAAAGCAATAATTAAGTCAGAGACGACGTTGTGCACGCCCAACCCGTCTCGTGCACACGCCCAACCCGTCTCGTGCACTTGCATGCCCACCAAATGTGAAAATCCTGGCCCATTCCCCCTGAAACTTGATGGTTGTTGAACTTATTTTTAGTGTCATATGATAAGCTTCCCTGGTTGCACAGAGACATCCCACTGACCCAGCCACTGGTCATTGTCTATACCGGTTCCCATCAAAACCGGGCGAGCTTTGTCAGGTTTCGGCTCGAATATCCATTTTGCATCTGAAGTACCGTATCCAAAGTGACTGGATCGTTGGAGCCATTTCTCTTCAGCTGCTGCCTTTCCTCCCCCACAATGCTCCTCTCTCTCTGACATCATTTTGGGATTGGCGTCATGACAACACGCTTGAGAAATCTACAACTAATATATATACTACCGTTTTTCTTTTGGGGGGGGGGGTCGTGGAGCGCTGCGTGCGAGGCTTGGTAACATCATTTGAACAATACTTATCCGTACGTCACATCCATTGCCTTGGTTTTACGTTTGGGTTTCGGAGAGAGCCAGGGTGCACCAAACCGTCACCAAGGAGACAGGATGGGATGGCCTCTTTCTCTCCAAATAACGCACTTACAGTTATAGGTCATTCAATGTCAAAAGCAATAATTTAAAAAAAGACGACCGAATCTTCACAGGCTGCTGCTTGCTGTTCTCTTTAATTATTTTAATTAAACGTTGAAATTCTGCGGCTGAGGGAAGCTATAGGGCTGAGACTGGAGGGAGGCAGGGAGGTCCTTGGAGAACTGGAGACAGAAGGGTAGAAGCAGGGAGACCCTTGGAGGATTGGAGACAGAAGGGTAGAAGCAGGGAGGTCCTTGGAGGATTGGAGACAGAAGGGTAGAAGCAGGGAGACCCTTGGAGGATTGGAGACAGAAGGGTAGAAGCAGGGAGACCCTTGGAGGATTGGAGACAGAAGGGTAGAAGCAGGGAGGTCCTTGGAGGATTGGAGACAGAGGGGAAGGGTAGCAGTGACATTGGAGACAGAGGGGAAGGATAGCAGTTACATTAGAGACAGAGGGGAAGGGGAGCAGTGACATTAGAGACAGAGGGGAAGGGGAGCAGTGACATTAGAGACAGAGGGGAAGGGTAGCAGTGACATTGGAGACAGCTCTATCTATATTTTAAAACTCTTCAACTGACTGACTGTCATGTTTATTGGGTTGTGATGTTGTACGCCTTAGTGAGCATACAGCAGATTGCATCAAAACCGAGGGGAACACAGCCAAGCACCATGTCAGGGGCTTCAGGCAGCCTATCCCTTAAACCTAGTCTGAAGAAGAGAGCTGTGATGGTCTGGTCAGAGGGGCTGTCCTGTCCCGGCCCGGCCCGGCCCGCGGTGGGATAACGCTCTAATAACTTCCCCCTTGTCCCCAGTGCATAATGAAAGAAAGGTGTCTTCACAAAACTAAAGGGTAAATGTCTTAGCTACTGCTTCCAATACCTTAGGGCGTCCAGACTGACTACAGTTTATCATGCGTGTGCACTTCTCAGTGTTAAAATGACAGGATATACGTTCATAGGGGGTCCCGCCGGGCATCTTTCAAACGATAGTGGAGGGAGAGGAGTTGGAGAGGATTTGTGACGAGACGTTGCCAAGAGGCGATGGACTTGTGCACCCGTGTGTCGAGGCCTGCTGGGAGTATTCATACTGCCACGCTAAAGGCAGTCTTGCTCTCTCTCTCGCTCGCTGTGGGGTTTTTTTGTGTTTTTTTAGATAGCTTCCGTCTGTGCCCATGAAATAAGGTTTTCCACAGAAGGCACAATATGGTCAAAATATGTTAATCCTTTAGTGCAAAAAAAAATAACATCTGGATCCGAACGGCCATTTTGTCCAGTACTTTTATTCGCTTTGGCTTCTTGTGAAAGAAAATACACATTTTTTTAAAAATACGACAAGTGGAAAAATATGGAGTTTATATATTCCAGTTATTGATGGATGAAAAAATGTAAATGTTCTTATGAGTATGATTTTTGAGAAAACAGGAGATATCATGGAGAAGAGTCCTCCATTTTGTGCACAATATAGAGTGAAGCAAAATGGATTGTGGTTTTTTTGGATTTTTTGGGGGGATTTTTAGATCTTCAAAAATATTTTGCTTTTAACAAGAGAACAGTAATCATTGTAGATTATATTCTTTGTCCTCTAACGGTTCTGCAGTCGGCTGAAATTAATACATTTCCCCTGAAATGAGAAAGAATGAGAAATGGCATTAGACACCAAAATTGCAGTACAGTACATTCATCACTATTTATAAAAAAAAAAAATAAACACTCATAAATCATTGTAATATTTGTTACAACTAATATTACTCTAACTTAAATATTTTCCCACAAAAAAAAAAAAAAAAAAAACACATTTGAAGTAAATCTAGTTGTTTCAGGAACATTAAATATTGTATATGTTAATAAAGTACTATAAAGTACTTCATACGGTATTCATTCCCCTTTGACTTCGTTTGCTATGATTCTGCTATGATTCTGCTATGATTCTGCTATGATTCTGCTATGATTCTGCTATGATTCTGCTATGATTTTGCTATGATTTTGCTATGATTCTGCTATGATTCTGCTATGATTCTGCTATGATTCTGCTATGATTTTGCTATGATTCTGCTATGATTCTGCTATGATTCTGCTATGATTCTGCTATGATTCTGCTATGATTCTGCTATGATTCTGCTATGATTTCAAAATGGATGAACTCAATGTTTTTCTTCTTCCAACCCATCTACACACAATAACCCCATGATGACAAAGTGAACAAAAAAATAAAATGTTTTAGACATGTTTGCAAATAAAATACAGAAATATCTAATTTTCACAAGTATTCACACCCCTGAAGTCATTCTTTTTTTTAGAAGCACCTTGTGCGACATTTGTCCATTTGTTCTTTTCTAAATTCTTCAAGCTCTGTCGAATTTATTGTTGATCATTGCTAGACAAAAACATTTTCAAGTCTTGCGATAGACTTTCAAGTGGATTTAAGTCAAAACTGTAACTCAGACACTCAGGAACATTCACTGTCTTCTTGGTAAGCAACTCCAGTTTATATGTGGCCTTGTGTTTTATGTTATTGTCCTGCTGAAAGATGAATTTATCTCCCAGTGTCTGATGGAAAGCACACTGAACCAGGTTTTCCTTCTTTTCACTCTGTCATTTAGGTTAGTATTGTTGTAGATCCATCCTCAGTTTTCTCCTATCACAGCCATTTATTGATACACCATCCAAAGTGTAATTAATAACGTCACCATGCTCAAAGGGATATTCAATGTCTGTTTTTTATATTTTTTTACCCATCTACCAATAGGTGCCCTTCTTTGCAAGGCATTGAAATCCCTGCTGGACTGAGGGACCTTACCGATAATTTTATGTGTGGGGTACAGCGAGGAGAGTAGTCCAAAAATAAAATCCTGTTAAACACTATTATTGCAGACAGCATACTCTCTGAATGCTCTCTGAATACTCTCTGAATGCTCTCTGAATACTCTCTGAATGCTCTCTGAATACTCTCTGAATGCTCTCTGAATACTCTCTGAATACTCTCTGAATACTCTCTGAATGCTCTCTGAATACTCTCTGAATGCTCTCTGAATGCTCTCTGAATGCTCTCTGAATACTCTCTGAATGCTCTCTGAATACTCTCTGAATGCTCTCTGAATACTCTCTGAATGCTCTCTGAATACTCTCTGAATGCTCTCTGAATACTCTCTGAATGCTCTCTGAATACTCTCTGAATGCTCTCTGAATACTCTCTGAATGCTCTCTGAATACTCTCTGAATGCTCTCTGAATGCTCTCTGAATGCTCTCTGAAAACTCTCTGAATGCTCTCTGAATACTCTCTGAATGCTCTCTGAATACTCTCTGAATACTCTCTGAATGCTCTCTACATTTCCAAGTCTACAGAAGTACAATTTTGTAGTTATTTCTGCAACAAATTACAACATAATATATATCAATCTAAATACTTTCTTTCATCAGAAACATAATCTTATTTTTTACATTATTTTAAAACAAACGTATTAAATACAATTTCACCTATCAGTAAGATTTTTTTGCGTTGTACTTTATAAAAGTAATATTGTCATCCTATGTCAAATATAGATTTAAATACATCATATACCAGTTAAGAAAATATCTTACATATTGTAACAGAATGTATAGTGCACAACGTGAGGACTCACTCACAACTCACTCACAACTCATTCACAACTCACTCACAACTGTTATTCCTTCACATGCCACCAACCTGCCCGCCGCGACAACATTATCTGAAGACCCCTGACGGTGGAGGTCTCATCCCACTAAGGGAAAGGTATAGGGAAGCATGGGGTAACACGGACCAGGGTTGTTTATTTTTTATTTTACCTTTATTTAACTAGGCAAGTCAGCTAAGAACAAATTCTTATTTTCAATGACGGCCTAGGAACAGTGGGTTAACTGCCTGTTCAGGGGGCAGAACGACGGATTTGTACCTTGTCAGCTCGGGGATTTAAACTTGCAACCTTCCGGTTACAGGTCCAACGCTCTAACCACTAGGCTACCTGCCGCCTCTACACTCTAACAGCTAGGCTACCTGCCGACTCTACACTCTAACCACTAGGCTACCTTGCCTCATCTACACTCTAACCACTAGGCTACCATGCCACCTCTACACTCTAACCACTAGGCTACCTGCCGCCTCTACACTCTAACCACTAGGCTACCCTACCGCCTCTACACTCTAACCACTAGGCTACCTGCCGCCTCTACACTCTAACAGCTAGGCTACCTGCCGACTCTACACTCTAACCACTAGGCTACCTTGCCTCATCTACACTCTAACCACTAGGCTACCATGCCAACTCTACACTCTAACCACTAGGCTACCTGCCGCCTCTACACTCTAACCACTAGGCTACCCTACCGCCTCTACACTCTAACCACTTGGCTACCTGCCGCCCCAATTAAATTAAATTAAATTCTAATTAAAGTCACTAAATTCAGGAAGTGGTTTGAATAAAAAAATTAATAATTTGTTTTAATATCTTTTAAAAAATAAATAATTTATATATACAGTTTATATTTATACGTCTTTGAAAATATATGTTAAATTATAGAATTAGAATTGACCCCAACCCTTGTGTGGATTACAGATGGTCCAGAGGAACGGCTGTCACGGCTGGGAGGGAAAGAGTACAGTACAGTGGTATGGCTTCAGCTCTCACTGGCACCAAGAGAGAGAGCTCTAACCCAGCTAATATACAGACACCAAGAGAGAGAGCTCTAACCCAGCTAATATACAGACACCAAGAGAGAGAGCTTTAACCCAGCTAATATACAGACACCAAGAGAGAGAGAGCTCTAACCCAGCTAATATACAGACACCAAGAGAGAGAGCTCTAACCCAGCTAATATACAGACAACGAGAGAGAGAGAGAGCTCTACCCCAGCTAATATACAGACACCAAGAGAGAGAGAGCTCTAACCCAGCTAATATACAGACACCAAGAGAGAGAGCTCTAAACCAGACACCAAGAGAGAGAGCTCTAACCCAGATAATATACAGACACCAAGAGAGAGAGAGCTCTAACCCAGCTAATATACAGACACCAAGAGAGAGAGAGCTCTAACCCAGCTAATATACAGACACCACGAGAGAGAGAGAGCTCTAACCCAGCTAATATACAGACACCAAGAGAGAGAGAGCTCTAACCCAGCAACCCAGCTAATATACAGACACCAAGCGGGAGCTCTAACCCAGCTAATATACAGACACCAAGAGAGAGAGATCTAACCCAGCTAATATATAGACACCAAGAGAGAGAGAGCTCTAACCCAGCTAATATACAGACACCAAGAGAGAGAGAGCTCTACCCCAGCTAATATACAGACACCAAGAGAGAGAGCTCTAACCCAGCTAATATAAAGACACCAAGAGAGAGAGAGCTCTAACCCAGCTAATATACAGACACCAAGAGAGAGAGAGCTCTAACCCAGCTAATATACAGACACCACGAGAGAGAGAGAGAGCTCTACCCCAGCAAATATACAGACACCAAGAGAGAGAGCTCTAACCCAGCTAATATACAGACACCAAGAGAGAGAGAGCTCTAACCCAGCTAATATACAGACACCAAGAGAGAGAGCTCTAAACCAGACACCAAGAGAGAGAGCTCTAACCCAGCTAATATACAGACACCAAGAGAGAGAGAGCGCTAACCCAGCTAATATACAGACACCACGAGAGAGAGAGCTCTAACCCAGCTAATATACAGACACCAAGAGAGAGAGAGCTCTAACCCAGCAACCCAGCTAATATACAGACACCAAGCGGGAGCTCTAACCCAGCTAATATACAGACACCAAGAGAGAGAGATCTAACCCAGCTAATATATAGACACCAAGAGAGAGAGAGCTCTAACCCAGCTAATATACAGACACCAAGAGAGAGAGAGCTCTACCCCAGCTAATATACAGACACCAAGAGAGAGAGCTCTAACCCAGCTAATATACAGACACCAAGAGAGAGCTCTAACCCAGCTAATATACAGACACCAAGAGAGAGAGAGAGCTCTAACCAAGCTAATATACAGACACCAAGAGAGAGAGAGCTCTAACCCAGCTAATATACAGACACCAAGAGAGAGAGCTCTAACCCAGCTAATATACAGACACCAAGAGAGAGAGCTCTAACCCAGCTAATATACAGACACCAAGAGAGAGAGAGCTCTAACCCAGCTAATATACAGACACCAAGAGAGAGAGAGAGCTCTAAGCCAGCTAACATACAGACACCAAGAGAGAGAGCTCTAACCCAGCTAATATGCAGACAACGAGAGAGAGAGAGAGCTCTAAACCAGACACCAAGAGAGAGAGAGCTCTAACCCAGCTAATATACAGACACCAAGAGAGAGAGAGCTCTAACCCAGCTAATGTACAGACACCAAGAGAGAGAGAGCTCTAACCCAGCTAATATACAGACACCTCGAGAGAGAGAGAGAGCTCTAACCCAGCTAATATACAGACACCAAGCGGGAGCTCTAACCCAGCTAATATACAGACACCAAGAGAGAGAGCTCTAACCCAGCTAATATACAGACACCAAGAGAGAGAGAGCTCTAACCCAGCTAATATACAGACACCAAGAGAGAGAGAGCTCTAACCCAGCTAATATACAGACACCACGAGAGAGAGAGAGAGCTCTAACCCAGCTAATATACAGACACCAAGCGGGAGCTCTAACCCAGCTAATATACAGACACCAAGAGAGAGAGAGAGCTCTAACCCAGCTAATATACAGACACCAAGAGAGAGAGAGAGCTCTAACCCAGCTAATATACAGACACCAAGAGAGAGAGAGAGAGCTCTAACCCAGCTAATATACAGACACCAAGAGAGAGAGCTCTACCCCAGCTAATATACAGACACCAAGAGAGAGAGAGAGCTCTAACCCAGCTAATATACAGACACCAAGCGGGAGCTCTAACCCAGCTAATATACAGACACCAAGAGAGAGAGAGCTCTAACCCAGCTAATATACAGACACCAAGAGAGAGAGAGCTCTAACCCAGCTAATATACAGACACCACGAGAGAGAGAGAGAGCTCTACCCCAGCTAATATACAGACACCAAGAGAGAGAGCTCTAACCCAGCTAATATACAGACACCAAGAGAGAGAGAGCTCTAACCCAGCTAATATACAGACACCAAGAGAGAGAGCTCTAAACCAGACACCAAGAGAGAGAGCTCTAACCCAGCTAATATACAGACACCAAGAGAGAGAGAGCGCTAACCCAGCTAATATACAGACACCACGAGAGAGAGAGCTCTAACCCAGCTAATATACAGACACCAAGAGAGAGAGAGCTCTAACCCAGCAACCCAGCTAATATACAGACACCAAGCGGGAGCTCTAACCCAGCTAATATACAGACACCAAGAGAGAGAGATCTAACCCAGCTAATATATAGACACCAAGAGAGAGAGAGCTCTAACCCAGCTAATATACAGACACCGAGAGAGAGAGCTCTACCCCAGCTAATATACAGACACCAAGAGAGAGAGCTCTAACCCAGCTAATATACAGACACCAAGAGAGAGCTCTAACCCAGCTAATATACAGACACCAAGAGAGAGAGAGAGCTCTAACCAAGCTAATATACAGACACCAAGAGAGAGAGAGCTCTAACCCAGCTAATATACAGACACCAAGAGAGAGAGCTCTAACCCAGCTAATATACAGACACCAAGAGAGAGAGCTCTAACCCAGCTAATATACAGACACCAAGAGAGAGAGAGCTCTAACCCAGCTAATATACAGACACCAAGAGAGAGAGAGAGCTCTAAGCCAGCTAACATACAGACACCAAGAGAGAGAGCTCTAACCCAGCTAATATGCAGACAACGAGAGAGAGAGAGAGCTCTAAACCAGACACCAAGAGAGAGAGAGCTCTAACCCAGCTAATATACAGACACCAAGAGAGAGAGAGCTCTAACCCAGCTAATGTACAGACACCAAGAGAGAGAGAGAGCTCTAACCCAGCTAATATACAGACACCTCGAGAGAGAGAGAGAGCTCTAACCCAGCTAATATACAGACACCAAGCGGGAGCTCTAACCCAGCTAATATACAGACACCAAGAGAGAGAGCTCTAACCCAGCTAATATACAGACACCAAGAGAGAGAGAGCTCTAACCCAGCTAATATACAGACACCAAGAGAGAGAGAGAGCTCTAACCCAGCTAATATACAGACACCACGAGAGAGAGAGAGAGCTCTAACCCAGCTAATATACAGACACCAAGCGGGAGCTCTAACCCAGCTAATATACAGACACCAAGAGAGAGAGAGAGCTCTAACCCAGCTAATATACAGACACCAAGAGAGAGAGAGAGCTCTAACCCAGCTAATATACAGACACCAAGAGAGAGAGAGAGAGCTCTAACCCAGCTAATATACAGACACCAAGAGAGAGAGCTCTACCCCAGCTAATATACAGACACCAAGAGAGAGAGAGAGCTCTAACCCAGCTAATATACAGACACCAAGCGGGAGCTCTAACCCAGCTAATATACAGACACCAAGAGAGAGAGAGCTCTAACCCAGCTAATATACAGACACCAAGAGAGAGAGAGCTCTAACCCAGCTAATATACAGACACCAAGCGGGAGCTCTAACCCAGCTAATATACAGACACCAAGAGAGAGAGAGAGCACTAACCCAGCTAATATACAGACACCAAGAGAGAGCTCTACCCCAGCTAATATACAGACACCAAGAGAGAGAGAGCTCTAACCCAGCTAATATACAGACACCAAGAGAGAGAGAGAGAGAGCTCTAACCCAGCTAATATACAGACACCAAGTGGGAGCTCTACCCCCCCCCCCCCCTCCCCCCAACCTGCCAAAGACTGAAGCACAACCCTGACACTGTGCCGAGCCCACCTTCTCTCTCTCCCTCTCCCTCTCTCTCTATCTCTCTCTCTCCCTCTCTCTCTCTCTCTCTTTCTCCCCCCTCCCTCCAAACACACAGAGAAAAAAGGCCAACCCTGACATTGGATGCACTAACCGGGCAGATGCCAATGCAATGACTGAGTTGTTGCGAGCATCCAAAAACTGCATCCAAATACCACGAAAGGTCAGAGACCGTTGCTGTGTTCCTACACTGTTGAGTCCGACAGCCACTCCGTGGTCGTTGTTGCCATGGTTCAACATTGCAAGGGGGTAGCCACAACAGTTAGCAGATCCAAACTTGGATTGTGCTTGCTAAATTATGTTTGGACTAGAACTGGAGTTTAGACAAAAATATAGAATCATCCTTCTCTCTTTGACATCGAGTGTGCGTACCCGCTCGCATAGTGTATTTGTGCGGGCTTTGCTCCATCTCTGCATGGTAAAGCCCCTTGATGTCGACCCTCTGTGCCTAATCTCACACAGTCAACAAATAAGGCACATCAGATGCTGTTTTGGCCGCCGACACCAGAGCAGATAAATTCACTAGATTTTCTGGGGTTTAAATCGAGAAGGGGACTTTGCAAAAGCTGCTTCTCATCAGGAGCAGAGGACTGGGACTATGGTCCTTTTCCGGGACTGAGACTACGGTCCTTTTCCGGGACTGAGACTACTGTTCTTTTCCGGGACTGAGACTACGGTCCTATTCTGGGACTGAGACTACGGTCCTATTCTGGGACTGAGACTACGGTCCTATTCCGGGACTGAGACTACGGTCCTATTCCGGGACTGAGACTACGGTCCTATTCTGGGACTGAGACTACGGTCCTATTCTGGGACTGAGACTACGGTCCTATTCTGGGACTGAGACTACGGTTCGATTCTCTACATGCTTTGTAAGTAGGAAAACCTGCAAAATCGGCAGTGTATCAAATACTTGTTCTCCCCACTGTATGTGTGTTTCAGTAAGATCATATTTCAGAACTAACAATCAACAAAGACTGAAATTCCCCAAAATTTCATAGTATGGAGTTGATTTAGTTAGAATGTTTGAGTCACTCTGACAGCATAAGAAGAACGCATAGGCCATTGCCCCTCCCCCTCGTTGCTAATGGTCAAACAGGTGCAGCATAATACGGTCCGACCCATTCCAGCTCTCCTGATCCTTTTCCTGGGCCAGTGAGCTCTTGGCAGTGTGAGTTGCACAGAGGCACATAAACACACACACACACACACACACACACACACACACACACACACACACACACACACACACACACACACACACACACACACACACACACACACACACACACACACATACGCAGAGGGAGAGATGGTGATGTGTGGTACCACCCGTCAGACTACAGAGAGGGAGAACAATAGAATAGAAAAGTCTACATGTCAGCATGGGATGTCAGAGGAATTCCATCAGATGGATGGATGGATGGATGGATGGAGGGATGACTGACTAGAAGGATAGAAGGATGGATTGGTAGATGACAGAGGTGGGGAGATTGAGAAGTGATGTGACAAGGGGTGGAGGGTGTTTTTTTTCTCTCCTTGTAGTCAGAGAGAGAGAGAGAGAGACAGAGACCGAGACAGAGAGAGAGAGAGAGAGAGACAGAGACCGAGACAGAGAGAGAGAGAGAGAGAGAGAGATCCAAGCTACTGTCTCATGATTAATAGGTGCCATTAAAACCCCTCCATTAGGTTTGTACTGAAATACATTTGGAGAAATTTTAGAAGTAGAGTTTTCTAAATGATGTCAAGCAAAATCTTCAGATATGTTCAAGAGATTCAAAGGGTTAATAGAATAGAATTAGGTATCCAACTGCAACGCACACTAAAATACTGGTGTGGTCATGGACAAATATTGTACAATAGAACATTAATATTCATAGCTACAGGTTTGAGATACTTTTGAAAAAATATACACGGTGCCGATATGCATTTTGTTACTTTACAGCTTTATTCTAAAATTGATTAAATACAAAACATTCCTCTACATCCCATAATGATAAAGCTAAAAAAAGGGCTTTTTTGACATTTACATCAGTATTCAGACCCTTTGCTATGAGACTCGAAATTGAGCTCAGGCGCATCCTGTTTCCATTAATTGACAAGCCTTGAGATGTTTCCACGACTTGATTGGAGTCCACTTGTGGTAAATTCAATTGATTAGACATGATTTGGAAAGACACACACCTGTCTACATAAGGTCCCACAGTTCACAGGGCATGTCAGAGCAAAAACCCCGAGGTCGAAGGGATTGGCTTCTACAGTGGCCGCCATCATTATTAAATGGAAGAAGTTTGGACCCACCGAGACTGGCCAACCGGCCAAACTGAGCAATCGGAGGAGAAGGGCCTTGGTCAGGGAGGTGACCAAGATATGCGGTGACAAAGATCTAGAGTTCCTCTGTAGGGAGAACCTTCCAGAAGGACAACAATCTCTACAGCATTCCACTAATCAGGCCTTTATGGTAGAGTGGCCAGACGGAAGCCACTCTTCAGTAAAAGGCACATTACAGCCCACTTGGAGACATCCTTGATTGAAAACCTACTCCAGAGCACTCAGGAACTCAGACTGGGGCGAAGGATCACCTTCCAACAGGACAACGACCCTAAGCACACAGCCTAGACAACGCGGGAGTGGCTTCGGGGAAAAGTCTCTGAATGTCCTTGAG
Source organism: Oncorhynchus mykiss (assembly GCF_057628025.1). Lineage (NCBI taxonomy): Eukaryota > Metazoa > Chordata > Actinopteri > Salmoniformes > Salmonidae > Oncorhynchus > Oncorhynchus mykiss. Next base: position 5,314,370 of record NC_143027.1, read on the forward strand.
TGGTCCAGCCAGAGCCCGGAGTTGAACCTAATCGAACATCACTGGTGAGACCTGAAAATAGCTGTGCAGCGACGCTCCCCATCCAACCTGACAGAGCTCGAGAGGATCTGCAGAGAAGAATGGGAGAAACTCCCCAAATACAGGTATGGTATCTCAGATAGGGGGAGGGCGGTGAGGCCTAAGAGGGTTTTTATAAATAAACATCAAACAGTGGGTCTTGCAATAGGTTTACAGAGATGACCAGTGATGTGTCCTATAAAGAGCATTTTTTTGGTCAGATGGTTTAGATCATTTTCTTCTTCAAGGTTGCAGCCCCTGTCATCACCGAGCCTGTCTCTGACCTTTCTAACCTGTCTCTCCTCTCTGGGGAAGTCCCCAGTGCTTGGAAAGCAGCCACCGTGTGTCCTTAATTTAAAAGGATCAAGCTGATCCTAACTGTTAATAAGTCAATGTATTCCCAAGTTGTTCGAAAACAAGTGCTGTGTTCAGTATTCCAAAGTTTGGCAACAGATCTCCTCCAATAATTACCAAAATATCACCCTGTGTGTACGCCTGATTTCTTATCTGACCATAGCTTTGGCCTGGCGATGTAAATACCATCTTGGTGGCGGTTTGAAGGTTTCTGTCTCTGACCCACCATATTGTCTGGAGCTGCAGAGGTCTGCAGCCTGCAGGCAGACTTCAGAGAACAAGAACATGTTTGTCGATCAGAGTTTTGGCTCGTCCCTTGTCAAGGCTCCAGGAGTGTGTGTGTGTGTGTGTGTGTGTGTGTGTGATTTTGCATCTCATCATCTCCTTCTGAACAGCTTGATTCCCCCAACAACACTACAAGTCCCCAAGGATCTGTCTTACACTCTTCAGTTTCTACACGAGGGACTGAGACCAAGAAAAACGGGCAGTACGGAATCCATATTAGGAAGTCCCTAGCATGAACACAACTGAGGGAGTTTCTGGCAACTGAGAGAGCTCCGAAAATGGATGCCGTAAGTTGTAGAACCCAGAGTTTGGTTCATATGGCCAACTATGCCATTTTGTGGCGCTCATCTTTTACATAAGTTAACAAGATATTTCCATATAAGTTATGTGAAACATTTTGGTAAACAATGAAATAACATGGAAAACAAAACTATTTGATATTTGTTTGGGAAGGAATTGAGAGACCTAAAAGCCACAATATGTCCTTTAGCTTTGAGCCGCCACATATCTAAATCAGGCTCCCGAGTGGCGCAGAAGTTTAAGGCACTGCATCTCAGTGCTAGAGGCGTCACTACAGACCCTGGTTCGATTCCAACCTTTATCCCAACCGGCCGTGATTAGGAGTCCCATCGGGTGGTGCCCAGCGTTGCCGGGGGTAGGCTGTCATTGTCAATAAGAATTTGTTCTTAACTGACTTGCTTAGTTAAATAAAGATAAAATGTAATTATTGGCTGCAATTAAATATAATAATTACAGTAAATATAATAATTACAGTAAATATAATAATTACAGTTAAATATCTTATTTTCATGCATAAGGTCAAAATTGCATTTATTGTAAAAAAAAAATGTTTTTTTCAAGTGAGTAAAAGCACTTTAAATACCTCCAAATTGGACACATTCCAATGTCTCTATCTGCCTGTGGAGTCTCACCAATCAGACATGTGTTCCTGCTTCATCCTCATATTGAACAAATTAAGAAGTTGAAAATAGACGGAGACTAGGGAGAAGTGCAGCTGCAATGGGGACAGCAGGAGTGCCAGAGTGTGAGCAATCCTCCCATACTCAAGGCCTCCCCTTGTCAGTGCACAGACACACACTGCCCACATAGGCACTGCCATCTGTCCTGTAGGGAAATCAAAGCCACCAGGGCTACAGCCAACACAACACGATGCCAAGCCATTTCCTCTCGTTGTTACAGGCTTTGGTTTTCATTTTTTGATATCGACGTTGGTTCTGTTTAGGTGTGGACATCCTCGTTGGTCAGGGTGTGTTGCACCTGTCGCCTCGTTAGTTAGTCGTTAGTTTCACCTGTGCCGGCACAGCTGATATTTAACAGCTGCAGAGCCAATGTCCCAGTTTACATGATAGATGTCAGAAGAGCTAGACTACTTTCAGTATGTGAACACAAAGCCATTTATTTTGTGTCTCCCTGTTTGGGTTGCACCACATTAATTTTCACTCCCTAACCTAAGTTGGTTTCGGTTTTATTTTTTGGGGGTGGGGGCAAATATAGTGTGTATCCTTGGTGTTATCTGGCAAATCTAATGGGTGTCCTTGGTGTTATCAGGCAAACATAGTGGGTGTCCTTGGTGTTATCAGGCAAACATAGTGGGTGTCCATGGTGTTATCAGGCAAGTCCAGTGGGTGTCCATGGTGTTATCAGGCAAGTCCAGTGGGTGTCCATGGTGTTATCAGGCAAGTCCAGTGGGTGTCCTTGGTGTTATCAGGCAAGTCCAGTGGGTGTCCATGGTGTTATCAGGCAAGTCCAGTGGGTGTCCTTGGTGTTATCAGGCAAGTCCAGTGGGTGTCCATGGTGTTATCAGGCAAGACCAGTGGGTGTCCATGGTGGGGATCTTTCCAACGGGAGTTGCTTGGCCCTCAGTAGACACCCGTGGATAACGTTCAGAACCCATTTTAAAACCCCACCTGCTTCATGTTGGTTACCAGTGACTTCATTTGTCAGTTCCTTTCTTTCTTTTTAGTGACAATTTTTGGTTTATTGGGAAACGTAACAAAATGTGTCCCATTTTTTTTTGCAGTTTCTCAAATCACTCTGAAGCAGTGGAAAGTTGCAAAAAATACAAAAGGTAAATTATTATTATATATTTTTTTGATTTGGGAGGATTTGTGTGGAACCCTACATGGGAGATACTGGATAGATATACAAAGATGAATCTGCTCATCGTCGCAAAGCATTTCAGACGCAGGTTCACCAGCAGTTGTCAGAGTTAGTCTTTACAGCTTTGGTAGAGAAGGAAAAGACTCCCATAGAGGGAGAACGATGAAAAGAGTCCTACGGGTGGTGGTAGAGTACACCCCATAGAGGGAGAACGATGAAAAGAGTCCTACGGGTGGTGGTAGAGTACACCCCATAGAGGGAGAACGATGATAAGAGTCCTACGGGTGGTAGAGTACACCCCATAGAGGGAGAACAATGAAAAGAGTCCTACGGGTGGTAGAGTACACCCCATAGAGGGAGAACGATGAAAAGAGTCCTACGGGTGGTAGAGTACACCCCATAGAGGGAGAACGATGAAAAGAGTCCTACGGGTGGTGGTAGAGTAAACCCCATAGAGGGAGAACGATGAAAAGAGTCCTACGGGTGGTGGTAGAGTACACCCCATAGAGGGAGAACGATGATAAGAGTCCTACGGGTGGTAGAGTACACCCCATAGAGGGAGAACGATGAAAAGAGTCCTACGGGTGGTAGAGTACACCCCATAGAGGGAGAACGATGAAAAGAGTCCTACGGGTGGTAGAGTACACCCCATAGAGGGAGAACGATGAAAAGAGTCCTACGGGTGGTAGAGTACACCCCATAGAGGGAGAACGATGAAAAGAGTCCTACGGGTGGTAGAGTACACCCCATAGAGGGAGAACGATGAAAAGAGTCCTACGGGTGGTAGAGTACACCCCATAGAGGGAGAACGATGAAAAGAGTCCTACGGGTGGTAGAGTACAGAGGGAGAACGAGGAAAAGAGTCCTACGGGTGGTAGAGTACAGAGGGAGAACGAGGAAAAGAGTCCTACGGGTGGTAGAGTAGACCCCATAGAGGGAGAACGATGAAAAGAGTCCTACGGGTGGTAGAGTACACCCCATAGGGGGAGAACGATGATAAGAGTCCTACGGGTGGTAGAGTACACCCCATGGGTGGAGAATGATGAAAAGAGTCCAACGGGTGGTAGAGTTCACCCCATAGAGGGAGAACGATGAAAAGAGTCCTACGGGTGGTAGAGTAGACCCCACAGAGGGAGAACGATGAAAAGAGTCCTACGGGTGGTAGAGTACACCCCATAGAGGGAGAACGATGAAAAGAGTCCTACGGGTGGTAGAGTACACCCCATAGAGGGAGAACGATGAAAAGAGTCCTACGGGTGGTAGAGCACACCCCACAGAGGGAGAACGATGAAAAGAGTCCTACCTACGGGTGGTAGAGCACACCCCATAGAGGGAGAACGAGGAAAAGAGTCCTACGGGTGGTAGAGCACACCCCATAGAGGGAGAATGATGATAAGAGTCCTACGGGTGGTAGAGCACACCCCATAGAGGGAGAACGATGAAAAGAGTCCTACGGGTGGTAGAGTAGACCCCACAGAGGGAGAACGATGAAAAGAGTCCTACGGGTGGTAGAGTACACCCCATAGAGGGAGAACGATGAAAAGAGTCCTACGGGTGGTAGAGTACACCCCATAGAGGGAGAACGATGAAAAGAGTCCTACGGGTGGTAGAACACACCCCACAGAGGGAGAACGATGAAAAGAGTCCTACCTACGGGTGGTAGAGCACACCCCATAGAGGGAGAACGAGGAAAAGAGTCCTACGGGTGGTAGAGCACACCCCATAGAGGGAGAATGATGATAAGAGTCCTACGGGTGGTAGAGCACACCCCATAGAGGGAGAACGATGAAAAGAGTCCTACGGGTGGTAGAGTTCACCCCACAGAGGGAGAACGATGATAAGAGTCCTACGGGTGGTAGAGTACACCCCATAGAGGGTGAACGATGATAAGAGTCCTACGGGTGGTGGAGTACACCCCATAGAGGGAGAACGATGATAAGAGTCCTACGGGTGGTAGAGTACACCCCATAGAGGGAGAACGATGAAAAGAGTCCTACGGGTGGTAGAGTACACCCCATAGAGGGAGAACGATGAAAAGAGTCCTACGGGTGGTAGAGTACACCCCATAGAGGGAGAATGATGAAGAGTCCTACGAGTGGTAGAGTACACCCCATAGGGGGAGAACAATGATAAGAGTCCTACGGGTGGTAGAGCACACCCCACAGAGGGAGAACGATGATAAGAGTCCTACGGGTGGTAGAGCACACCCCATAGAGGAAGAACGATGAAAAGAGTCCTACCTACGGGTGGTAGAGCACACCCCACAGAGGGAGAACGATGAAAAGAGTCCTACGGGTGGTAGAGCACATCCCACAGAGGGCATTAAATCCCAACACTGAAACAGTGCATTCCAAATGGCACCATATTCTCTATACTCTATACTGTAGAGACCTGTGTCTTTCAATCTACAGCCAGCAGTAAAAACATTGACACTGGCGTCATGCTGTTTACAGATCGTTCATCATCGGCTCCCATTCTAGTTCATGACATGGGATCGTACTACAGAGAGGAGATAGGAAAATAAATGTTATCCAACTGATCTCCCTCTTCCAATATATCACTGTAGCAACACTGCTAACAGCCAGCACTGACATAGATATCTGTTACAGGTTAAGGAGACAGGCACGAACCACAGACTTTAGCAGCTTTACGGTTGACGTCAGCCTCCTGTCCTCTGTAAAAAATGGGAGGCTGAGTATAACATCAAATCAAATTCAAGTCAAGTTCATTTGTCATATGCACAGGATACACACAGATTAGATGGCCTTTCACCACATAGGACCATGTGTGTTTAGGCCCAATCATGTGACATAGCAAATATTTTACCCTGTGTTTTTAGGCCTTATCCATAAAGGAGAATTCCACCAAAAAAATAAATTGTCTGAGGATGGTGCGGAACCATCTGACATTTACATCATTTAGCAGAGGCTCTTATCCAGAGCGACTTACAGGAACAATCGGGGTAAAGGTCCTTTCTCAAGGGCACGATTGACAGATTTCCCCTAGTCAGCCTTGGGATTTTGAAACAGCAACTTTTTAAGATTACCAACTGCTTAACCACTAGGCTGCCACCCAGCCCATGAAAAGAAAAGAGGACAGTTTGGATCGAATATGGTTTAAATGAAGGTTTGAACTCAGGCATGGCACATGATTGGGCCCTATGAACATCAATGGCCTCGTCATCTTGAGATTTCAACCATCATTTCCATGATCATTTGTCCGAGGGTTATGAGGTCAGACAGTCATTGCATACAAGATTTTTCCCGCCAAACGTTCATTCCATCCCAACATGCAACACCAGCACTGCTTATTTGCTGGTCCGGAGATTCTCCTGAAGCTACGTCGTACACAGCAGGTACCTTCAGCTGTTTCCTGCCCCACCTCCCGTCCTGCCTGCTCTCCCTCTCTCTCCCCCTTGTCCCCCCCCCCCTCACCTCCCCCTGGTTTCAGTCAGTCAGAGTAAAGTGCACATCATTGCCAGCTAAGAGCTCTGGGTAGCTCTGGGCACCGTCCCCTGGTCGTCCCAGAGAAACACCAGTGGTTCTGGCGTGGGCGGGCCTCACAGACAGGAGCAGAAAGGCACAGATGGCACTAATGGAGGAGAGGAATCCAACCGGGGGAACGGGACTGAGCCACACCGCATCGGCCAAATAGCTCTAGTGGTTATGTGTCTGTCTGTATGTATGTCTCTACGCTCAGCCCAACCCAACCCGGCTCCCAGCTCTACCAAGGTTAATTCCAATCCACAGCACTCCAGCATAAAGAATTTAGAATGATGAAATAATCATAAGAGGACAGGAGGAGAAGACAGGAGGAGAGGACAGGAGGAGTGGAGGAGGTAGAGAAAGGGGGGATCTGACTGGAAGCATGCCAAGAGGATCAGATGGAGCTTGGATGGTAGGATTGAGCTTGGATAGCTAGCGACTAGTGACATACTGGAGCCTTGTCCAATTCACAAACAACAGGGATTGATTCCCAACCTGCCGCTCAGCAGGAAACTGTCTCTGCTTGTAATTGAGTGACAGAGGACTTTGTGTTCAAATACAGAGCTGCACCACACAAATAAGTACTTAAACACTTGGAAAATGTTATCGCCTGGCGCCGACAGAGGTGGTCGCCTCGCGACTTAGGAAACTATTTTAGCAATTCGTTTTTTTTCATGTATTATTTCTCACATTGTTAGCCCAGAAAATCTCAAGTGTTTTTACATACAGCCGGGAAGAACTATTGGATATAAAAGCAACGGCAACTTACCAACATTACGACCAGGAAAATGACTTTCCCGAGGCGGATCCTTTTATTACTCGCCAATGTCCATTCTCTAGACAACAAGGTGGACGAAATTAGGGCACGAGTTGCCTCCCAGGGAGAGATTGTAACACTCTATGTTTCACGGAAACATGGCTCACTCGGGAAATGTTGTCAGAGTCGGTACAGCCGCCCAGTTTCCTGAGGCTGTATTTATTGTAGCTGGGGATTTTAACAAAGCTAATCTGAGAACTGGGCTTCCTAAATTCTATCAGCATATCGAATGCGCGACACGGGCTGGTAGCATTCTGGACCATTGCTACTCTAACTTCCGCGATGCATACAAAGCCCTCCCCCGCCCTCCCTTCGGCAAATCTGACCACGACTCAATTTTGTTGCTCCCAGCCTACAGACAGAAACTAAAACAGGAAATGCCCGTGCTCAAGTCTGTCCAACGCTGGTCTGACCAATACGATTCCACGGTTCAAGATTGCTTCGATCATGTGGACTGGGATATGTTCCTGATAGACATTGATATATACGCTGACTCGGTGCATGAGTTTTTTTATCAAGTGCATCGGTGATGTTGTACCCACTGTGTCTATTAAAACCTTCCCTAACCAGAAACCGTGGATTGATGGCAGCATTTGCTCAAAACTGAAAGCACGAACCACCGCTTTTAATTATGGCAAGGTGACTGGAAACATGACCGAATACAAACAGTGTAACTATTCCCTCCACAAGGCAATCAAACAAGCTAAGCGTCAGTATAGAGACAAAGTAGAGTCACAATTCAACGGCTCAGACACTAGACGTATGTGGCAGGGTCTACAGTCAATCATTGATTACAAAGAAAACCAGCCCGTCGCAGACACGGACTTCTTGCTCCCAGACAAATTAAACAACTTCATTGCTCGCTTTGAGGACAATACAGTGCAACTGATACGGCCCGCTACTAAAGCCCGTGGCCAACGTGAGTAAAACATTTAAACATGTTAACTCTCGCAAGGCTGCCGAACCAGACGGCATCCCCAGCCGCGTCCTCAGAGCATGCGCAGACCAGCTGGCTGGTGTGTTTACGGACATATTCAATCAATCCCTATCCCAGCCTGCTGTGCCCACATGCTTCAAGATGGCCAACATTGTTTCTGTTCCCAAGAAAGCTAAGCTAACTGAACTAAATGACTATCGCCCCATAGCACTCACTTCTGTCATCATGAAGTGCTTTGAGAGACTAGTCAAGGATCATATCACCTCCACCCTACCTGATACCATAGACCCACTCCAATTTGCTTACCGCCCCAACAGGTCCACAGACGACCTAATCGCCATCACACTGCACACACCCCTTTCCCATCTGGACAAGAGGAATACCTATGTAAGAATTCTGTTCATTGACTACAGCTCAGCAATTAACACCATAGTACCCTCCAAACCCTCATTAACTTCTTGCTCCTACTTGAGACGCAGATGTCTCAAGTAGACACCTGGAAATGCAAATGCGCTACGCTAAATGTACTCGTTAAAACTCAAACCTTGATCAAAATTCACAAGCAGGGTATTGAATTAAAGCTACACTCGTTGTGAACCTAGCCAACAAGTCAGATTTTTAAAATGCTTTTTGGCGAAAGCATGAGAAGCTATTATCTGATAGCATGCACCACCTGAAAATGCCTGAATGCGACGTAAACAAAGACTCTGCTTATCCGACGCAGCACAAAACACAGAAATAAAATATAAAACATTCATTACCTTTGACGAGCTTCTTTCTTGGCACTCCTATATGCCCCATAAACATCACTATTGGGTCTTTTTTTTCGTTTAAATCGGTCCATATATACCCAAAATAGCTTTCTATGGAAGCTGTGTCATTCAGAAAAAAACATTGTTTTTAAACGCTGCGTTATTTTTTTAAAATTAAAAAAGTCGACGATAAACTTTCACAAAACACTTCGAAATCCTTTTGTAATCCAACTTTAGGTATTAGTAAACGTTTATAATCTATCAAAATGATTACAGGGCGATGTATATTCAATAGCTCCTCGTCTGCAAATCAATGGCTGCCAATGTCCACATTAACAACATCCTGGTGGAGACTGGAAGAAACGGAAGCCAGATAGATGGATTTTCCAACAAAAAATTCAATTGAAAATGACGACAATGGCGACATCGTGTGGAATTTGTATGAATTGCATGCAGGTCGATATTACATTTTGTCCTCTTTTAACAACCCATGGAAGTGACTTATGGAAATTATTTTTAGCTTTCAGAGAGCAGTTTTTCTTGCGTTTTTCAATGAAACACACGATCTGTTATAGTCACAGCCGTGATTTAACCAGTTTTAGAAACTTCAGAGTGTTTTCTATCCACACATACTAATCATATGCATATACTATATTCCTGGCATGAGTAGCAGGACGCTGAAAAGTTGCGCGATTTTTAACAGAATGTTCGAAAAAGGAGGGGGTAGAAGTAAGAGGTTTTAACCCTGGGTCTCGACTCTGCCCTGTGCAACTGGGTCCTGGACTTTCTGATGGGCTGCCCCCAGGTGGTGAGGGTAGGAAACAACACTTCCACTTCGCTGATCCTCAACACTGGGGTCCCACAAGGGTGCGTTCTGATCCCTCCCTGTTCACCCATGAATGTGTGGCCATGCACGCCTCCAACTCAATCATCAAGTTTGCAGACGACACTACAGTGGTAGTAGTGTCATCTAACCTCAGGAGGCTGGAGAAATTTGGCTTATCACCTAAAACACTCACCAACTTTTACAGATGCACATTTGAGAGCATCCTGCCGGGTTGTATTACCGCCTGGTACGGCAACTCCTCCGCCCACAACCGCAAGGCTCTCCAGAGGGTAGTGCGGTCTGTACAACGCATCACCAAACTACCTGCCCTCCAGGACACAGACATCACCCGATGTCACAGGAAGGTCAAAAAGATCATCAAGGACAACAACCACCCGAGCCACTGCCTGTTCACCCCGCTATCATCTAGAAGGCAAGGTCAGTACAGGTGCATCAAAGCAAGGGACCGAGAGACTGAAAAACAGCTTAAATCTCAAGGCCATCAGACTGTTAAATAGCCATCACTAACATAGAGTGTCTGCTGCCAACATCCAGACTCAAATATCTTGCCACTTTAATAGATGTAATAAATGGATTTAATAAAGGTGTCACTAGTCATTTTAAATAACATCACTTCAATAATGTCTACATATCCTACATTACTCTTCTCATATGTATATACTGTACTCTATACCATCCACTGCATCTTTCCTATGCCGCACGGCCATCGCTCATCCATATATTTATATGTACATATTCTTATTCCATCCCTTTACATTATGTGTATGAGGTAGTCGTTGTGTATTTGTTAGATTACTTGTTAGATATTACTGCACTGTTGGAACTAGAAGCACAAGCATTTCGCTACACTCGCATTAACATCTGCTAACCATGTGTATGTGACCAATAAACTTTGATTTGAAATGACTATACAAGTGATTTTATAATCTAGCACTAGAGAGAACATGATCATGATCAAAGTGCTTGAGGTGAATTCAATAACCAATTGGTAACCCAACCATGAGGTGTAATCTGATCCCCAAGACATAGGTGTAATGATACCTTATAAGAAACCCTGGTCATGTGGAGACTGAACTAAAGCCTCAATAATTCCTATTTAGCATGACTAGTTCCATGACACTGCAGATGAGCATCCAACACACACAGGACAGGCAGTGGGCTGATCTGTACTGTTTTATTACACCCAGAGAAAGATAGAACAGAGACATAATTACACTGAGAGACTGACCCTAACCCAGATAGACCAGAGACATAATTACACTGAGAGACTGACCCTAACCCAGATAGACCAGAGACATAATTACACTGAGAGACTGACCCTAATCCAGATAGACCAGAGACATAATTACACTGAGAGACTGACCCTGACCCAGATAGACCAGAGACATAATTACACTGAGAGGCTGACCCTAACCCAGATAGACTAGACATGTTCCCAGTATTCCCTCCACCAGTGAGCCTGTGTTTCCTCCACCAGCGAGCCAGTGTTTCCTCCACCAGCGAGCCTGTGTTTCCTCCACCAGCGAGCCTGTGTTTCCTCCACCAGCGAGCCAGTGTTTCCTCCACCAGAGAGCCAGTGTTCCCTCCACCAGCGAGCCAGTGTTTCCTCCACCAGCGAGCCTGTGTTTCCTCCACCAGCGAGCCTGTGTTTCCTTCACCAGTGAACCTGTGTTTCCTCCACCAGCGAGCCTGTGTTTCCTCCACCAGCGAGCCTGTGTTTCCTCCACCAGCGAGCCAGTGTTTCCTCCACCAGAGAGCCTGTGTTTCCTCCACCAGCGAGCCAGTGTTTCCTCCACCAGCAAGCCAGTGTTTCCTCCACCAGTGAGCCAGTGTTTCCTCCACCAGCGAGCCAGTGTTTCCTCCACCAGAGAGCCTGTGTTTCCTCCACCAGCGAGCCAGTGTTTCCTCCACCAGCGAGCCTGTGTTTCCTCCACCAGCGAGCCAGTGTTTCCTCCACCAGCGAGCCAGTGTTTCCTCCACCAGCGAGCCAGTGTTTCCTCAACCAGGGAGCCTGTGTTTCCTCCACCAGCGAGCCAGTGTTTCCTCCACCAGCGAGCCAGTGTTCCCTCCACCAGTGAGCCTGTGTTTCCTCCACCAGCGAGCCTGTGTTTCCTCCACCATCGAGCCTGTGTTTCCTCCACCAGCAAGCCAGTGTTTCCTCCACCAGCGAGCCAGTGTTTCCTCAACCAGCGAGCCTGTGTTTCTTCCACCAGCGAGCCTGTGTTTCCTCCACCAGCGAGCCAGTGTTTCCTCCACCAGCCAGTGTTTCCTCCACCAGCGAGCCTGTGTTTCCTCCACCAGCGAGCCAGTGTTTCCTCCACCAGCGAGCCAGTGTTTCCTCCACCAGCAAGCCTGTGTTTCCTCCACCAGCGAGCCAGTGTTTCCTCCACCAGCGAGCCAGTGTTTCTTCCACCAGCGAGCCAGTGTTTCCTCCACCAGCGAGCCTGTGTTTCCTCCACCAGCGAGCCAGTGTTCCCTCCACCAGCGAGCCAGTGTTTCCTCCACCAGCGAGCCAGTGTTTCTTCCACCAGCGAGCCAGTGTTTCCTCCACCAGCGAGCCTGTGTTTCCTCCACCAGCGAGCCAGTGTTCCCTCCACCAGCGAGCCAGTGTTCCCTCCACCAGCCAGTGTTCCCTCCACCAGAGAGCCTGTGTTCCCTCCACCAGCCAGTGTTCCCTCCACCAGTGAGCCTGTGTTTCCTCCACCAGCGAGCCAGTGTTTCCTCCACCAGCGAGCCAGTTTTCTTCCAGTGGTGCCGGATGGAGATCACAGGCAATCTGAGCTGAGGGGTGAGGCCAGCGTTCCTCCTGCCAGCAGAATTGGGGTCACATCCATTGTGATCTGAGGGGTCGAGGCCAGAATTCGGGGTCACATCCATTCTGAAATGAGGGGCGAGGACAGCGTTCATCCAGTGGTGCCGGCTGGATTGGGGTCACACACGTTCTGAGCTGGATTGGGGTCACATTGGTTCTGAGGAGGATTGGGGTCACATTGGTTATGAGCTGGATTTGGGTCACATTGGTTCCGAGCTGGATTGGAGTCACATTGGTTCCGAGCTGGATTGGGGTCACATTGGTTCTGAGCTGGATTGGAGTCACATTGGTTCTGAGCTGGATTGGCGTCACATTGGTTCTGAGCTGGATTGGAGTCACATTGGTTCTGAGCTGGATTGGGGTCACATTGGTTCTGAGCTGGATTGGGGTCACATTGGTTCTGAGCTGGATTGGGGTCACATTGGTTCTGAGCTGGATTGGAGTCACATTGGTTCTGAGCTGGATTGGGGTCACATTGGTTCTGAGCTGGATTGGGGTCACATTGGTTCTGAGCTAGATTGGGGTCACATTGGTTCTGAGCTGGATTGGGGTCACATTTGTTCTGAGCTGGATTGGGGTCACATTGATTCTGAGCTGGATTGGGGTCACATTGGTTCTGAGCTGGATTGGGGTCACATTGGTTCTGAGCAGGATTGGGGTCACATTGGTTCTGAGCTGGATTGGGGTCACATTGGTTCTGAGGAGGATTGGGGTCACATTGGTTATGAGCTGGATTGGGGTCACATTGGTTCCGAGCTGGATTGGAGTCACATTGGTTCCGAGCTGGATTGGAGTCACATTGGTTCTGAGCTGGATTGGAGTCACATTGGTTCTGAGGAGGATTGGGGTCACGTTGGTTATGAGCTGGATTGGGGTCACATTGGTTCCGAGCTGGATTGGAGTCACATTGGTTCTGAGCTGGATTGAGGTCACATTGGTTCTGAGCTGGATTGGCGTCACATTGGTTCTGAGCTGGATTGGGGTCACATTGGTTCTGAGCTGGATTGGGGTCACATTGGTTCTGAGCTGGATTGGAGTCACATTGGTTCTGAACTGGATTGGAGTCACATTGGTTCTGAGCTGGATTGGGGTCACATTGGTTCTGAGCTGGATCGGTGTCACATCGGTTCTGAGCTGATGGGGAGAGGAAAAATGACGCACTGCGACAGGACATGAGGCCCCGTAATTGCATTGAGCAGTCAGGTGGTGACACTGTGTGTGTGTGTGTGTGTGTCACAGACTGTTACCGTTCTGCATCGCGGGGGGCACTTGCCAGGGCGGCTGCCCTCCCTCCGTCACCCCATGGGGTGGCACATATTAAAGTCCCTGATGAGGCTAATGCAGGGAGAAATGGCTCCGGAACATAGCCCAAAAGGTATAGAGGTTTAGGAAGGAAGAAGCACCGTAGCCTCAACCTTCCTTTAGACAAACGTATATATTTAGTGCTGACTACTATGTCAAATGTTAAATCAAATTCAGACCTTTATTTAACTCGGCAAGTCAGTTAAGAACAAATTCTTATTTTCAATGATGGCCTAGGAACAGTGGGGTTAACTGGTCTAGGAACAGTGGGGTTAACTGGTCTAGGAACAGTGGGTTAACTGCCTTGTTCAGGGGCAGAATGACAGATTTGTACCTTGTCAACTCGGGGGTTTGAACTTTCAACCTTCTGGTTACTAGTCCAACGCTCTAACCACTAGGCTACCCTTCCGCCTCTACACTCTAACCACTAGGCTACCCTGCCGCCTCTACACTCTAACCACTAGGCTACCCTTCCGCCTCTACACTCTAACCACTAGGCTACCCTGCCTCCTCTACACTCTAACCACTAGGCTACCCTTCCGCCTCTACACTCTAACCACTAGGCTACCCTGCCGTCCCTGAAAGGCCAGAACCTAGGAAGAATGTAATGTGATATTAATCACATTAATTTTGGATTGTTTTCAATGTTTTATGAACATTCATGTTATGTTCCCCCATTCTGGAGGTTTAGTTCATGATTGGTCAAAATTAAATATGTTCCTCAATTCAGAAACGCATGGGAACATCTCTCAAGTTTGAAAACAAAGCCTCTATCATTGATACTGTAAAACTCCTACATTTCTAATGAAGAGAAATGTATAAATATCGCAGTTAAAACAAACAAATTATTCCAAATTCATTTTTTTAAAATAATTCCACAGCTAATGATGTGCCACAAAACATGTTGTCAAAACAGATCCTGTTGTCATGACGACAATTAGACAAAAAAAAAGGTCAAACGAAAGAAGCGATGTGGTTAATTGATTAACAGACTCAACGGAGATAATCGTTTAATGTCTCAGGATTAATACAATCTCTGTGTTGTACACTGTTACCCAATAGGTCAAATACCACTGTATGTTAACCATGAAGCTTTAAATGTGGAATTCAACATTGTGTGTGTTCCTGCACCTGTGTGTGTGTGTGTGTGTGTGTTCCTCTGCACAGCCCGTGTCTACTCAGTTCAGGTCATATTAATAACCCGCATCTCACAGTTGGATTCCAGAAACAACAGCTTCCCCTTTAATCTAGTGTATACGGCCTGGAGCCTGCAGCTGGTTGTGTCATGCTGTTATGACGGGCCTTCAGAAAGTCTACCTACCCCTTGACTCATTCCACCTTGTGTTCGTGCTGCTGCCTATATTTATATTAAAACAGGGCAGCACGGCTGGCCCTCAGAACAGGGCAGCACGGCTGGCCCTCAGAACAGGGCAGCACGGCTGACCCTCAGAACAGGGCAGCACGGCTGACCCTTAAAACAGGGCAGCACGGCTGGACCCTCAGAACAGGGCAGCACGGCTGACCCTCAGAACAGGGCAGCACGGCTGACCCTCAGAAAAGGGCAGCACAAATGGCCCTCAGAACAGGGCAGCACGGCTGACCCTTAGAACAGGGCAGCACGGCTGGCCCTCAGAACAGGGCAGCACGGCTGGCCCTTGGATGTACACAGAGAGCTAACATTAATAATATGCATGTCAATCTCTCCTGGCTGAAAGTGGAGGAGAGATTGACTTCATCAATACTTGTCTTTGTGAGAGTTATTGACATGTTGAATGCACCGAGCTGTCTGTCTAAACTACTGGCGCACAGCTCAGACATCCATGCATAACACACAAGACATGTCACCAGAGGTCTCTTCACAGTCCCCAAGTCCAGAACAGACTATGGGAGGCGCACAGTACTACATAGAGCCATGACTACATGGAACTCTATTCCACAGTACTACATAGAGACATGACTACATGGAACTCTATTCCACAGTACTACATAGAGCCATGACTACATGGAACTCTATTCCACAGTACCACATAGAGCCATGACTACATGGAACTCTATTCCACAGTACTACATAGAGCCATGACTACATGGAACTCTATTCCACAGTACTACATAGAGCCATGACTACATGGAACTCTATTCCACAGTACTACATAGAGCCATGACTACATGGAACTCTATTCCACAGTACTACATAGAGCCATGACTACATGGAACTCTATTCCACAGTACTACATAGAGCCATGACTACATGGAACTCTATTCCACAGTACTACATAGAGCCATGACTACATGGAACTCTATTCCACAGAACCACATAAAGACATGACTACATGGAACTCCATTCCACAGTACCACATAGAGACATGACTACATGGAACTCTATTCCACAGTACTACATAGAGCCATGACTACATGGAACTCTATTCCACAGTACTACATAGAGCCATGACTACATGGAACTCTATTCCACAGTACTACATAGAGCCATGACTACGTGGAACTCTATTCCACAGTACTACATAGAGCCATGACTACATGGAACTCTATTCCACATCAGGTAACTGATGCAGCAGAAAAATCTGATTTAAAAACAGATAAAATACACCTTATTGAACAGTGAGGACTGTGAAGAGACACAAACATAGACACAGACACATGATAACATGCGCACTACACACACGATAACATACGCACTACACACACACACACAATAACATACGCACTACACACACAATAACATACACACTACACACACACAATAACATACACACTACACACACACGATAACATACGCACTACACACACGATAACATACGCACTACACACACACAATAACATACGCACTACACACACGATAACATACACACTACACACACACACACAATAACATAAGCACTATACACACACAATAACATACGCACTACACACACACACAATAAAATACACACTACACACACAATAACATACACACTACACACACACAATAACATACACACTACAACACATACACGATAACATACGCACTATAAACACACGTACACATACTGCGTTGTAGATACGTGGTAGCGGAGTAGGGGCCTGAGGGCACTTAGGGTTAGGGTTAGGGTTAGGGTTAGGGTTAGGGTTAGTAGGGGCCTGAGGGAACTTAGTGTGTTGTGAATTATTCTGTAATAAATGTTTTGTAATGTAGTTTAAAATGTATCATTCATTTTGCATTACCCCAGGAAGAGTATCTGCTGCCTTGACAGGAACTAATGGGGATCCATAATAAACCCCAGGAAGAGTAGCTGCTGCCTTGACAGGAACTAATGGGGATCCATAATAAACCCCAGGAAGAGTAGCTGCTGCCTTGACAGGAACTAATGGGGATCCATAATAAACCCCAGGAAGAGTAGCTGCTGCCTTGACAGGAACTAATGGAGATCCATAATAAACCCCAGGAAGAGTATCTGCTGCCTTGACAGGAACTAATGGGGATCCATAATAAACCCCAGGAAGAGTATCTGCTGCCTTGACAGGAACTAATGGGGATCCATAATAAACCCCAGGAAGAGTATCTGCTGTCTTGGCAGGAACTAATGGAGATCCATAATAAACCCCAGGAAGAGTATCTGCTGCCTTGACAGGAACTAATGGAGATCCATAATAAACCCCAGGAAGAGTATCTGCTGCCTTGACAGGAACTAATGGGGATCCATAATAAACCCCAGGAAGAGTATCTGCTGTCTTGGCAGGAACTAATGGAGATCCATAATAAACCCCAGGAAGAGTATCTGCTGCCTTGACAGGAACTAATGGAGATCCATAATAAACCCCAGGAAGAGTATCTGCTGCCTTGACAGGAACTAATGGGGATCCATAATAAACCCCAGGAAGAGTATCTGCTGCCTTGACAGGAACTAATGGGGATCCATAATAAACCCCAGGAAGAGTATCTGCTGCCTTGACAGGAACTAATGGGGATCCATAATAAACCCCAGGAAGAGTATCTGCTGTCTTGACAGGAACTAATGGAGATCCATAATGAACCCCATGAAGAGTATCTGCTGCCTTGACAGGAACTAAAGGGGATCCATAATAAACCCCAGGAAGAGTAGCTGCTGCCTTGACAGGAACTAATGGGGATCCATAATAAACCCCAGGAAGAGTAGCTGCTGCCTTGACAGGAACTAATGGGTATCCATAATAAACCCCAGGAAGAGTAGCTGCTGCCTTGGCAGGAACTAATGGGGATCCATAATAAACCCCAGGAAGAGTAGCTGCTGCCTTGACAGGAACTAATGTGGATCCATAATAAACCCCAGGAAGAGTATCTGCTGCCTTGACAGGAACTAATGGGGATCCATAATAAACCCCAGGAAGAGTATCTGCTGCCTTGGCAGGAACTAATGGGGATCCATAATAAACCCCAGGAAGAGTATCTGCTGCCTTGACAGGAACTAATGGGGATCCATAATAAACCCCAGGAAGAGTATCTGCTGCCTTGACAGGAACTAATGGGGATCCATAATAAACCCCAGGAAGAGTATCTGCTGCCTTGACAGGAACTAATGGGGATCCATAATAAACCCCAGGAAGAGTATCTGCTGTCTTGACAGGAACTAATGGAGATCCATAATGAACCCCATGAAGAGTATCTGCTGCCTTGACAGGAACTAAAGGGGATCCATAATAA
This sequence comes from Oncorhynchus mykiss, assembly GCF_057628025.1. Taxonomy (NCBI): domain Eukaryota; kingdom Metazoa; phylum Chordata; class Actinopteri; order Salmoniformes; family Salmonidae; genus Oncorhynchus; species Oncorhynchus mykiss. The sequence goes on from NC_143027.1 coordinate 5,332,814, forward strand.
ACCCCAGGAAGAGTATCTGCTGCCTTGACAGGAACTAATGGGGATCCATAATAAACCCCAGGAAGAGTAGCTGCTGCCTTGACAGGAACTAATGGGGATCCATAATAAACCCCAGGAAGAGTATCTGCTGCCTTGGCAGGAACTAATGGGGATCCATAATAAACCCCAGGAAGAGTAGCTGCTGCCTTGACAGGAACTAATGTGGATCCATAATAAACCCCAGGAAGAGTATCTGCTGCCTTGACAGGAACTAATGGGGATCCATAATAAACCCCAGGAAGAGTATCTGCTGCCTTGGCAGGAACTAATGGGGATCCATAATAAACCCCAGGAAGAGTATCTGCTGCCTTGACAGGAACTAATGGGGATCCATAATAAACCCCAGGAAGAGTATCTGCTGCCTTGACAGGAACTAATGGGGATCCATAATAAACCCCAGGAAGAGTAGCTGCTGCCTTGGCAGGAACTAATGGGGATCCATAATAAACCCCAGGAAGAGTAGCTGCTGCCTTGGCAGGAACTAATGGGGATCCATAATAAACTCCAGGAAGAGTATCTGCTGCCTTGACAGGAACTAATGGGGATCCATAATAAACCCCAGGAAGAGTATCTGCTGTCTTGGCAGGAACTAATGGGGATCCATAATAAACCCCAGGAAGAGTAGCTGCTGCCTTGGCAGGAACTAATGGGGATCCATAATAAACCCCAGGAAGAGTAGCTGCTGCCTTGGCAGGAACTAATGGGGATCCATAATAAACCCCAGGAAAGGTAGCTGCTGCCTTGGCAGGAACTAATGGGGATCCATAATAAACCCCAGGAAGAGTAGCTGCTGCCTTGACAGGAACTAAATGGGGATCCATAATAAACCCCAGGAAGAGTAGCTGCTGCCTTGGCAGGAACTAATGGGGATCCATAATAAACCCCAGGAAGAGTATCTGCTGCCTTGACAGGAACTAATGGGGATCCATAATAAACCCCAGGAAGAGTATCTGCTGCCTTGACAGGAACTAATGGGGATCCATAATAAACCCCAGGAAGAGTATCTGCTGCCTTGGCAGGAACTAATGTGGATCCATAATAAACCCCAGGAAGAGTATCTGCTGCCTTGACAGGAACTAATGTGGATCCATAATAAACCCCAGGAAGAGTATCTGCTGCCTTGACAGGAACTAATGGGGATCCATAATAAACCCCAGGAAGAGTATCTGCTGCCTTGACAGGAACTAATGGGGATCCATAATAAACCCCAGGAAGAGTAGCTGCATGGCAGGAACTAATGGGGATCCATAATAAACCCCAGGAAGAGTATCTGCTGCCTTGACAGGAACTAATGGGGATCCATAATAAACCCCAGGAAGAGTAGCTGCTGCCTTGGCAGGAACTAAATGGGGATCCATAATAAACACAAGGAAGAGTAGCTGCTGCCTTGACAGGAACTAATGGAGATCCATAATGAACCCCAGGAAGAGTATCTGCTGCCTTGACAGGAACTAATGGGGATCCATAATAAACCCCAGGAAGAGTAGCTGCTGTCTTGACAGGAACTAATGGAGATCCATAATGAACCCCAGGAAGAGTAGCTGCTGCCTTGGCAGGAACTAATGATGTTATATCTCTACATCACCTGGAGATGGAGATGGTTTTATCATGATGTTATATCTCTACCATCACCTGGAGATGGAGATGGTTCTACTATGATGTTATATCTACATCACCTGGAGATGGTTCTATCATGATGTTATATCTCTACATCACCTGGAGATGGTTCTACCATGATGTTATATCTCTACCATCACCTGGAGATGGTTCTACCAGGATGTTATATCTCCACATCACCTGGAGATGGTTCTATCATGATGTTATATCTCTACCATCACCTGGAGATGGATATGGTTCTACCATGATGTTATATCTCTACATCACCTGGAGATGGTTCTACCATGATGTTATATCTCTACCATCACCTGGAGATGGTTCTACTATGATGTTATATCTCTACCATCACCTGGAGATGGAGATGGTTTCATCATGATGTTATATCTACATCACCTGGAGATGGTTCTATCATGATGTTATATCTCTACATCACCTGGAGATGGATATGGTTCTACCATGATGTTAAATCTCTACATCACCTGGAGATGGTTCTACCATGATGTTATATCTCTACCATCACCTGGAGATGGTTCTACCATGATGTTATATCTCTACCATCACCTGGAGATGGTTCTACCATGATGTTATATCTCTACATCACCTGGAGATGGAGATGGTTCTACCATGATGTTATATCAATACATCAGCTGGAGATGGTTCTACCATGATGTTATATCTCTACATCACCTGGAGATGGAGATGGTTCTACCATGATGTTATATCTCTACATCACCTGGAGATGGTTATACCATGATGTTATATCTCTACCATCACCTGGAGATGGTTCTACCATGATGTTATATCTCTACATCACCTGGAGATGGAGATGGTTCTACCATGATGTTATATCTCTACATCACCTGGAGATGGTTCTACCATGATGTTATATTTCTACCATCACCTGGAGATGGTTCTACCATGATGTTATATCTCTACATCACCTGGAGATGGTTCTACCATGATGTTATATCTCTACATCACCTGGAGATGGTTCTACCATGATGTTATATCTCTACATCACCTGGAGATGGTTCTACCATGATGTTATATCTCTACATCACCTGGAGATGGTTCTACCATGATGTTATATCTCTACCATCACCTGGAGATGGTTCTACCAGGATGTTATATCTCCACATCACCTGGAGATGGTTCTATCATGATGTTATATCTCTACCATCACCTGGAGATGGAGATGGTTCTACCATGATGTTATATCTCTACTATCACCCTGCAATAATCACTTGTTTACTACTTACATCATCATGCGGCTTCATAAGCATATTCTCCTCTTTAAACAAAACACGATTTATCACCAAGCCCCTTTCCTTACCCACAATACAGCAGTGTGTGTGTGTGTGTGTGTGTGTGAGTGTGTGTGAGTGTGTGTGTGTGTGTGTGTGTGTGTGTGTGTGTGTGTGTGTGTGTGTTTGTTTGTGTCTGATGTCCGTTAGTATTTACACCCCTGCTAGTTTACAGCCTTACAAAAATATTATTTTTTTCTGTGGTAAAGTTTAAGGCTGAAATTTAGCTGTAAAAATGTAATTAGTTGGACATGAAGACAGACCTAGATTGTAAATAACCCATACAGGGTACAGTCAGTGACTAGATGATAACCCATGATAACCCATACAGGATACAGTCAGTGACTAGATGATAACCCATACAGGGTACAGTCAGTGACTAGATGATAACCCATGATAACCCATACAGGATACAGTCAGTGACTAGATGATAACCCATGATAACCCATGATAACCCATACAGGGTACAGTCAGTGACTAGATGATAACCCATACAGGGTACAGTCAGTGACTAGATGATAACCCATACAGGGTACAGTCAGCGACTAGATGATAACCCATGATAACCCATACAGGGTACAGTCAGTGACTAGATGATAACCCATACAGGGTACAGTCAGTGACTAGATGATAACCCATACAGGGTACAGTCAGTGACTAGATGATAGCCCATACAGGGTACTGTCAGTGACTAGATGATAGCCCATACAGGGTACAGTCAGTGACTAGATGATAACACATACAGGATACAGTCAGTGACTACATGATAACCCATTATAACCCATACAGGATACAGTCACTGACTAGATGATAGCCCATACAGGGTACTGTCAGTGACTAGATGATAGCCCATACAGGGTACAGTCAGTGACTAGATGATAACCCATAGAGGGTACAGTCAGTGACTAGATGATAACCCATACAGGGTACAGTCAGTGACTAGATGAAAACCCATACAGGGTACAGTCAGTGACTAGATGATAACCCATACAGGGTACAGTCAGTGACTAGATGATAACCCATAGAGGGTACAGTCAGTGACTAGATGATAACCCATAGAGGGTACAGTCAGTGACTAGATGATAACCTATACAGGGTACAGTCAGTGACTAGATGATAACCTATACAGGGTACAGTCAGTGACTAGATGATAACCCATACAGGGTACAGTCAGTGACTAGATGATAACCCATAGAGGGTACAGTCAGTGACTAGATGATAACCCATAGAGGGTACAGTCAGTGACTAGATGATAACCCATAGAGGGTACAGTCAGTGACTAGATGAAAACCCATACAGGGTACAGTCAGTGACTAGATGATAACCCATGATAACCCATACAGGGTACAGTCAGTGACTAGATGATAACCCATACAGGGTACAGTCAGTGACTAGATGATAACCCATACAGGGTACAGTCAGTGACTAGATGATAACCCATACACGGTACAGTCAGTGACTAGATGATAACCCATGATAACCCATACAGGGTACAGTCCGTGACTAGGCTGAGAACATTGGTCAAAACAATCTCCCGTCAACACATTGACCTGGAGCAACTAGTTGTCCAATAAAAGGAACACTCTTACCCTCGTGGAGAAAAGGAACACTGTTATCCTCGTGGAGAAAAGGAACACTCTTACCCCCGTGGAGAACAGGAACACTCTTACCCTCGTGGAGAAAAGGAACACTCTTACCCTCGTGGAGAAAAGGAACACTCTTACCCCCGTGGAGAAAAGGAACACTCTTACCCCCTTGGAGAAAAAGAACACTCTTACCCTCGTGGAGAAAAGGAACACTCTTACCCTCGTGGAGAAAAGGAACACTCTTACCCCCGTGGAGAAAAGGAACACTCTTACCCCCTTGGAGAAAAAGAACACTCTTACCCTCGTGGAGAAAAGGAACACTCTTACCCTCGTGGAGAAAAGGAACACTCTTACCCCCGTGGAGAAAAGGAACACTCTACCCCCGTGGAGAAAAAGAACACTCTTACCCCCGTGGAGAAAAGGAACACTCTTACCCTCGTGGATAAAAGGAACACTCTTACCCTCGTGTAGAAAAGGAACACCCCTACCCTCCTGGAGAAAAGGAACACTCTTACAATCGTGGAGAAAAGAAACACTCTTACCCTCGTGGAGAAAAGGAACACTCTTACCCTCGTGTAGAAAAGGAACACTCTACCCCCGTGGAGAAAAGGAACACTCTTACCCTCGTGGAGAAAATAAACACTCTTACCCCCATGGAGAAAAGGAACACTTTTCGGGACAGTGTTCCAACGTTCAGAGCTCAGAACCTCACCGCATTATTGTGTAATGATAGGACTGTGGGAAATACAGTGGACAAGCACAGCCAAAAAGGGTCTGAGATGGGGCAGGAGATGGGGCAGGAGATGGGGCAGGAAATAGGGCAGGAGATGGGGCAGGAGATGGGGCAGGAGATGGGGCAGGAGGTGGGGCAGGAGATGGGGCAGGCATTGGGGCAGGAGATGGGCAGGAGAAGGGGCAGGAGATTGGGCAGGCATTGGGGCAGGAGATGGGCAGGAGAAGGTGCAGCAGATTGGGCAGGCATTGGGGCAGAAGATGGGGCAGGAGAAGGGTCAGGAGAAGGGGCAGGAAATGGGGCAGGAGATTGGGCAGGAGATGGGGCCGGAGATGGGGCAGGAGCTGGTGCAGGAGAAGGGGCAGGAGATGGGGCAGGAGAAGGGGCAGGAGATGGGGCAGGAGAAGGGGCAGGAGATGGGGCAGGAGATGGGGCAGGAGATGGGGCAGGAGGTGGGGCAGGAGATTGGGCAGGCATTGGGGCAGGAGATGGGGCAGGAGATGGGGCAGGAGAATGGGCAGGAGATGGGCAGGAGAAGGGGCAGGAGATTGGGCAGGCATTGGGGCAGGAGATGGGCAGGAGAAGGGGCAGGAGATTGGGCAGGCATTGGGGCAGAAGATGGGGCAGGAGAAGGGGCAGGAGAAGGGGCAGGAAATGGGGCAGGAGATGGGGCAGGAGATGGGGCCGGAGATGGGGCAGGAGCTGGTGCAGGATAAGGGGCATGAGATGGGGCAGGAGAAGGGGCAGGAGATGGGGCAGGAGAAGGGGCAGGAGATGAGGCAGGAGATGGGGCAGGAGATGGGGCAGGAGAAGGGGCAGGAGATGGGGCAGGATATGGGGCAAGAGAAGGGGCAGGAGATGGGGCAGGAGATGGGGCAGGAGATGGGGCAGGAGATTGGGCAGGCATTGGGGCAGGAGATGGGGCAGGAGATGGGGCAGGAACCTGAGGGGGGGACGTGTAGTCCGGGGTCAGCAGCGTTACAGTACCAACAGACCGGACTCCAGAAAAACCTCACCACATCAGCTTCTCTTTAATTTTTGAAGCTCTACACACCTGTCTGAGTGTTTTCAGTCCATTTACACTTAGACACCTCTGGGTGAGAAACCCCCCATGACCTTGATTGGCGTAGTCGGCACGACACTCCTATTCGAAAAATGATGACAGGGTGTTGAAGACGCTCTGAGCGTGTCACACTTCAATCAGCAGGAAGAGAGAAAGAAAGAAAAAAACCACACTCTTCCTTCTACCTCACCATCTGCTCTCGTTGATCACATTCTTGACCTTCAGGAGTTAGCGTGTCGAATGCTGCTTTACCAAAAAACGGGTTCGTAGTGAACCAGGTTTACAGTACTTCCAAAGTTTCCGGGAGGGTGATGCCACAGCTAGTCCTAGTTCATGCCTAAATAAAAATCAGACGACGAACTTGAATCAACTCTAGATTATCTGGGTTTTGGCTGAGAGGAGCTAACAGCATGACGAGTTCTGCTCTATACCTCACAGCTCTACTTCCCTGGGGCCCAATGGTGAAATAAACAAGTGTGCCAAGCTAACACACACACACACACACACACACACACACACATACAGACTAACACACAAAAAGGCTAAGACATCTGTGCGTGGCTGGAGGAGGGCGGCACTGCCTCTTACGACATTCGCTTGTTTGTAGAAAGAGTGTAAACCTTCAAGTCAATTAAAGGTCTCACGCCTTGGCCTGAGCCGAGATTACTCATACTCAGTTGGCTTGCGGTAACACTCTGATTCATACTGTCCCTCACAAACGCTCCGGCCAAGTTCCTTCAGCACAGCTCAGCAGAGCAGAGGTGGCAAAAGCTGCATATGGTCTAAGACAGAGTATCACATTGCTGTAAGACAGACCATTTCATCCACTGGGTGATGTGACACGACAAGCACTCTATGAGATATGGTTAGATGGAGAGGGAGAGACGAAGAGGGAGAGGAGAGATGAAGAGGGAGAGGGAAAGACGAAGAGGGAGAGGGGAGATGAAGAGGGAGAGGGGAGATGAAGAGGGAGAGGGAGAGACGAAGAGGGAGGGGAGAGATGAAGAGGGAGAGGGAAAGACGAAGAGGGAGAGGGGAGATGAAGAGGGAGAGGGAGAGATGAAGAGGGAGAGGAGAGATGAAGAGGGAGAGGGAAAGACGAAGAGGGAGAGGGGAGATGAAGAGGGAGAGGGGAGATGAAGAGGGAGAGGGAGAGACGAAGAGGGAGGGGAGAGATGAAGAGGGAGAGGGAAAGACGAAGAGGGAGAGGGGAGATGAAGAGGGAGAAGGGAGATGAAGAGGGAGAGGGGGCGACACAAGACGAGATCCTGGCTCAGCGTTCCACAGAAAGACGACACAAGAAGAGATCCTGGCTCAGTGTTCCACAGAAAGACGACACAAGAAGAGATCCTGGCTCAGTGTTCCCCAGAAAGACGACACAAGAAGAGATCCTGGCTCAGTGTTCCCCAGAAAGACGACACAAGAAGAGATCCTGGCTCAGTGTTCCACAGAAAGACGACACAAGACGAGATCCTGGCTCAGTGTTCCACAGAAAGACGACACAAGACGAGATCCTGGCTCAGTGTTCCACAGAAAGACGACACAAGAGGAGATCCTGGCTCAGTGTTCCACAGAAAGACGACACAAGAAGAGATCCTGGCTCAGTGTTCCACAGAAAGATGACACAAGAAGAGATCCTGGCTCAGTGTTCCACAGAAAGACGACACAAGAGGAGATCCTGGCTCAGTGTTCCACAGAAAGACACAAGAAGAGATCCTGGCTCAGTGTTCCACAGAAAGACGACACAAGAAGAGATCCTGGCTCAGTGTTCCCCAGAAAGACGACACAAGAAGAGATCCTGGCTCAGTGTTCCACAGAAAGACGACACAAGAAGAGATCCTGGCTCAGTGTTCCACAGAAAGACGACACAAGAAGAGATCCTGGCTCAGTGTTCCACAGAAAGACGACACAAGAAGAGATCCTGGCTCAGTGTTCCCCAGAAAGACGACACAAGAAGAGATCCTGGCTCAGTGTTCCACAGAAAGACGACACAAGAAGAGATCCTGGCTCAGTGTTCCACAGAAAGACGACACAAGAAGAGATCCTGGCTCAGTGTTCCACAGAAAGATGACACAAGAGGAGATCCTGGCTCAGTGTTCCACAGAAAGACACAAGAAGAGATCCTGGCTCAGTGTTCCACAGAAAGACGACACAAGAAGAGATCCTGGCTCAGTGTTCCACAGAAAGACACAAGAAGAGATCCTGGCTCAGTGTTCCACAGAAAGACGACAAGAAGAGATCCTGGCTCAGTGTTCCACAGAAAGACACAAGAAGAGATCCTGGCTCAGTGTTCCACAGAAAGACGACACAAGACGAGATCCTGGCTCAGTGTTCCACAGAAAGACGACACAAGAAGAGATCCTGGCTCAGTGTTCCACAGAAAGACACAAGAAGAGATCCTGGCTCAGTGTTCCACAGAAAGACGACACAAGACGAGATCCTGGCTCAGTGTTCCACAGAAAGACGACACAAGACGAGATCCTGGCTCAGTGTTCCACAGAAAGACGACACAAGAGGAGATCCTGGCTCAGTGTTCCACAGAAAGACGACACAAGACGAGATCCTGGCTCAGTGTTCCACAGAAAGACGACACAAGAGGAGATCCTGGCTCAGTGTTCCACAGAAAGACGACACAAGAAGAGATCCTGGCTCAGTGTTCCACAGAAAGACGACACAAGAAGAGATCCTGGCTCAGTGTTCCACAGAAAGACGACACAAGACGAGATCCTGGCTCAGTGTTCCACAGAAAGACGACACAAGAAGAGATCCTGGCTAGGCCCATATATCTGCATATGTTCAAACTCTAGATATTCAGGTTTGCCATCTAGCCAAGTATCAGTCGTATCGGAAGCAGTATTATGACCTAATTTATGCAGCAACGAACAGGATTGTTTTCCATTTCCTCCTACATATCGACATATTAATACAAGGGTTTCTGTTTTGGCGATGTTTGCAGAAGGGCCACTTGGATGCGTGGTCTTTGTTAGCTTGACAGCAGGCTATAGTACCCTGACCTGTTCACCGGAGGTGCTACCTGTCCCAGACCTGCTGTTTTCAACTCTCTAGAGACAGCAGGAGCGGTAGAGATACTCTCAATGATCGGCTATAGTACCCTGACCTGTTCACCGGACGCGCTACCTGTCCCAGACCTGCTGTTTTCAACTCTCTAGAGACAGCAGGAGCGGTAGAGATACTCTGAATGATCGGCTATGAAAAGCCAACTGACATTTACTCCTGAGTTGCTGACCTGTTGCACCCTCAACAACCACTGTGAATATTATTATTTGACCCTGCTGATCATCTATGAACATTTGAACATCTTGGCCATGTTCTGTTATAATCTCCACCCGGCACAGCCAGAAGAGGACTGGCCACCCCTCATAGCCTGGTTCCTCTCTAGGTTTCTTCCTAGGTTTTGGCCTTTCTAGGGAGTTTTTCCTAGCCACCGTGCTTCTACACCTGCATTGCTTGCTGTTTGGGGTTTTAGGCTGAGTTTCTGTACAGCACTTTGAGATATCAGCTGATATTGGCCTGGTAACATGTCTGGGGATAGCTTAATCTCATCGTTATCTACTCCTCAAAATGTTCATTTCTCTCTCGTCTCTCCACTGTTCTCCTCCCTGTACCATGCCTCCTCCCCCTGTCTGTCTGTCTGTCTGTCTGTCTCTCTGCTCCCCCTGTCTCTCTCTCTGCTCCCACTGTACCATACCTCCTCCCCTCTCTGTCTTTCTCTCTGCTCCCCCTGTTCCATGCCTCCTCCCCCTGTCTGTCTCTCTCTGCTCCCCCTGTACCATGCCTCCTCCCCTGTCTGTCTTTCTCTCTGCTCCCCCTGTACCATGCCTCCTCCCCTGTCTGTCTCTCTCTGCTCCCCCTGTACCATGCCTCCTCCCCTGTCTGTCTCTCTCTGCTCCCCCTGTACCATGCCTCCTCCCCTGTCTGTCTTTCTCTCTGCTCCCCCTGTACCATGTCTCCTCCCCTGTCTGTCTTTCTCTCTGCTCCCCCTGTACCATGCCTCCTCCCCTGTCTGTCTGTCTCTCTGCTCCCCCTGTCTGTCTCTCTGCTCCCCCTGTACCATGCCTCCTCCCCTGTCTGTATTTCTCTCAGTTCCCCCTGTCTGTCTCTCTGCTCCCCCTGTACCATGCCTCCTCCCATATCTGTCTATCTGCTCCCCCTGTCTCTCTCTCTGCTCCCCCTGTACCATGCCTCCTCCCCTGTCTGTCTTTCTCTCTGCTCCCCCTGTCTCTCGCTCTGATCCCCCTGTACCATGCCTCCTCCCCTGTCTCTCTGTCTCTCTGCTCCCCCTGTCTCTCTCTCTGCTCCCCCTGTACCATGCCTCCTCCCTTGTCTGTCTCTCTGCTCCCTGTCTGTCTCTCTCTGCTCCCCCTGTACCATGCCTCCTCCCCTGTCTGTCTCTCTGCTCCCCCTGTCTGTCTCTCTGCTCCCCCTGTCTGTCTCTCTGCTCCCCCTGTCTGTCTCTCTCTCTGCTCCCCCTGTCTGTCTCTCTTTCTGCTCCCCCTGTCTGTCTCTCTCTCTGCTCTGCCCTTCTCTCTCTCGTCTCTCCACTGTCCTCTCCTCGGGTTGGTTCATTAGCACTGGTTTGCATCATCCCTGGGTGAAACCGTCACATGTCATCAGTGACTTGATTCTTTCTCACTTCCCCCAGTGTAGACAGAGTAACCTTCAGAAACCTGCTGCCCACAGTTTACATCTTCATTAGGACCACTGTCACCAACACACACCTCCCAAGAGCAATGGGAACGGACACACTGAGAAGGAGAGGGATGGAAGGAAAGAGGGGGAGCGGGACAGAGAGGGGGGGAGAGAGAGAGGGAGGGAGGCAGAGAGGGGGAGATGGAGAGAGAGAGAGAGGGAGAGAGAGAGAGAGAGAGAGAGAGAGAGAGAGAGAGAGAGAGAGAGAGAGAGAGAGAGAGAGAGAGGGAGGGAGGGAGGGAGGGAGGGAGGGAGAGAGAGAGGGAGGGAGGGAGAGAGAGAGAGAGAGAGAGAGAGAGAGAGAGAGAGAGAGAGAGAGAGAGAGAGAGAGAGAGAGAGGCAGAGAGAAGGAGAGAGGGACAGAAAAGGGGAGAAGACAGACAGAGGAGAGAGGGGATATCCAAAAGAGAGGAATAGAGAGGGGATATCCAACAGAGGAATAGAGAGGGATATCCAACAGAGGAATAGAGAGGAGATATCCAACAGAGAGGAATAGAGAGGGGATATTCAACAGAAGAATAGAGAGGGGATATCAAACAGAAGAATAGAGAGGGGATATCAAACAGAAGAATAGAGAGGGGATATCAAACAGAGGAATAGAGAGGGGATATCCAACAGAGAAGAATATAGAGGGGATATCAAACAGAGGAATAAAGAGGGGATATCCAACAGAGAGGAATAGAGAGGAGATATCCAACAGAGAGGAATAGAGAGGGGATATCCAACAGAGAGGAATAGAGAGGAGATATCCAACAGAGAGGAATAGAGAGGGGATATCCAACAGAAGAATAGAGAGGGGATATCAAACAGAGGAATAGAGAGGGGATATCCAACAGAGAGGAATAGAGAGGGGATATCAAACAGAGAGGAATAGAGAGGGGATATCAAACAGAGGAATAGAGAGGGGATATCCAACAGAGAGGAATAGAGAGGGGATATCCAACAGAGATGAATAGAGAGGGGATATCCAACAGAGAGGAATAGAGAGGGGATATCAAACAGAGAGGAATAGAGGGGGGATATCCAACAGAGAGGAATAGAGAGGGGATATCAAACAGAGAGGAATAGAGAGGGGATATCAAACAGAGAGGAATAGAGAGGGGATATCAAACAGAGAGGAATAGAGAGGGATTATACAACAGAGAGGAATAGAGAGGGGATACCCCGAGAGGAATAGAGAGGAGATATCCAACAGAGAGGAATAGAGAGGGGATATCCAACAGAGAGGAATAGAGAGGGGATATCAAACAGAGAGGAATAGAGAGGGGATATCAAACAGAGAGGAATAGAGAGGGGATATCCAACAGAGAGGAATAGAGAGGGGATATCTAACAGAGAGGAAAAGAGAGGGATATCCAACAGAGGAATAGAGAGGGGATATCAAACAGAGAGGAATAGAGAGGAGATATCAAACAGAGAGGAATAGAGAGGGGATATCAAACAGAGGAATAGAGAGGGGATATCCAACAGAGAGGAATAGAGAGGGGATATCCAACAGAGGAATAGAGAGGGGATATCCAACAGAGGAATAGAGAGGGGATATACAACAGAGGAATAGAGAGGGGGTATCAAACAGATAAATAGAGAGGGGATATCAAACAGAGGAATAGAGAGGGGATATACAACAGAGAGGAATAGAGAGGGGATATCAAACAGAGAGGAATAGAGAGGGGATATCAAACAGAGGAATAGAGAGGGGATATCAAACAGAGGAATAGAGAGGGGATATCAAACAGAGGAATAGAGAGGGGGTATCAAACAGATAAATAGAGAGGGGATATCAAACAGAGGAATAGAGAGGGGATATCAAACAGAGGAATAGAGAGGGGATATCAAACAGAGGAATAGAGAGGGGGTATCAAACAGATAAATAGAGAGGGGATATCAAACAGAGGAATAGAGAGGGGATATCAAACAGAGGAATAGAGAGGGGATATCAAACAGAGGAATAGAGAGGGGATATCAAACAGAGGAATAGAGAGGGGATATCAAACAGAGGAATAGAGAGGGGATATCAAACAGAGGAATAGAGAGGGGGTATCAAACAGATAAATAGAGAGGGGATATCAAACAGAGGAATAGAGAGGGGATATCAAACAGAGGAATAGAGAGGGGATATCAAACAGAGGAATAGAGAGGGGATATCAAACAGAGAGGAATAGAGAAGGGATATCCAACAGAGAGGAATAGAGAGGGGATATCAAACAGAGAGGAATAGAGAGGGGATATACAACAGAGAGGAATAGAGAGGGGCTATCAAACAGAGAGGAATAGAGAGGGGATATCAAACAGAGAGGAATAGAGAAGGGATATCCAACAGAGAGGAATAGAGAGGGGATATCAAACAGAGAGGAATAGAGAGGGGATATACAACAGAGAGGAATAGAGAGGGATATCCAACAGAGAGGAATAGAGAGGGGATATCAAAGAGAGGAATAGAGAGGGGGTATCAAACAGAGAGGAATAGAGAGGGGATATCAAACAGAGAGGAATAGAGAGGGGATATCAAACAGAGAGGAATAGAGAGGGGATATCAAACAGAGAGGAATAGAGAGGGATATCAAACAGAGGAATAGAGAGGGGATATCAAACAGAGGAATAGAGAGGGGATATCCAACAGAGAGGAATAGAGAGGGGGTATCCAACAGAGAGGAATAGAGAGGGGATATCAAACAGAGAGGAATAGAGAGGGGATATACAACAGAGAGGAATAGAGAGGGGATATCAAACAGAGAGGAATAGAGAGGGGATATACAACAGAGAGGAATAGAGAGGGGATATCCAACAGAGAGGAATAGAGAGGGGATATCAAACAGAGGAATAGAGAGGGGATATCCAACAGAGAGGAATAGAGAGGGGATATCAAACAGAGCAATAGAGAGGGGATATCCAACAGAGAGGAATAGAGAGGGGATATCAAACAGAGGAATACAGAGGGGGTATCAAACAGAGGAATAGAGAGGGGATATCAAACAGAGGAAAAGAGAGGGGATATCAAACAGAGGAATAGAGAGGGGACATCAAACAGAGGAATAGAGAGGGGATATCAAACAGAGAGGAATAGAGAGGGGATATCCAACAGAGGAATAGAGAGGAGATATCAAACAGAGGGATAGAGAGGGGATATCAAACAGAGAGGAATAGAGAGGGGATAACAAACAGAGAGGGATAGAGAGGGGATATCAAACAGAGGAATAGAGAGGGGATATCAAACAGAGGAATAGAGAGGGGATATCAAACAGAGAGGAATAGAGAGGGTATATCAAACAGAGAGGAATAGAGAGGGGATATCCAACAGAGAGGGATAGAGAGGAGATATCCAACAGAGAGGAATAGAGAAGGGATATCAAACAGAGCAATAGAGAGGGGATATCAAACAGAGGGATAGAGAGGGATATCCAACAGAGAGGAATAGAGAGGGGATATCAAACAGAGGAATAGAGAGGGGATATCCAACAGAGAGGAATAGAGAGGGGATATCCAACAGAGAGGAATAGAGAGGAGATATCAAACAGAGGAATAGAGAGGGGATATCAAACAGAGAGGAATAGAGAGGGGATATCCAACAGAGAGGAATAGAGAGGGGATATCCAACAGAGAGGAATAGAGAGGGGATATCAAACAGAGGAATAGAGAGGGGATATACAACAGAGAGGAATAGAGAGGGGATATCAAACAGAGGAATAGAGAGGGGATAACAAACAGAGGAATAGAGAGGGGATATCCAACAGAGAGGAATAGAGAGGGGATATCCAACAGAGAGGAATAGAGAGGAGATATCAAACAGAGGAATAGAGAGGGGATATCAAACAGAGGAATAGAGAGGGGATATCCAACAGAGAGGAATAGAGAGGGGGTATCCAACAGAGAGGAATAGAGAGGGGATATCAAACAGAGAGGAATAGAGAGGGGATATACAACAGAGAGGAATAGAGAGGGGATATCAAACAGAGAGGAATAGAGAGGGGATATACAACAGAGAGGAATAGAGAGGGGATATCCAACAGAGAGGAATAGAGAGGGGATATCAAACAGAGGAATAGAGAGGGGATATCCAACAGAGAGGAATAGAGAGGGGATATCAAACAGAGCAATAGAGAGGGGATATCCAACAGAGAGGAATAGAGAGGGGATATCAAACAGAGGAATACAGAGGGGGTATCAAACAGAGGAATAGAGAGGGGATATCAAACAGAGGAAAAGAGAGGGGATATCAAACAGAGGAATAGAGAGGGGACATCAAACAGAGGAATAGAGAGGGGATATCCAACAGAGAGGAATAGAGAGGGGATATCCAACAGAGGAATAGAGAGGAGATATCAAACAGAGGGATAGAGAGGGGATATCAAACAGAGAGGAATAGAGAGGGGATAACAAACAGAGAGGGATAGAGAGGGGATATCAAACAGAGGAATAGAGAGGGGATATCAAACAGAGGAATAGAGAGGGGATATCAAACAGAGAGGAATAGAGAGGGTATATCAAACAGAGAGGAATAGAGAGGGGATATCCAACAGAGAGGGATACAGAGGAGATATCCAACAGAGAGGAATAGAGAGGGGATATCAAACAGAGCAATAGAGAGGGGATATCAAACAGAGGGATAGAGAGGGATATCCAACAGAGGAATAGAGAGGGGATATCAAACAGAGGAATAGAGAGGGGATATCCAACAGAGAGGAATAGAGAGGGGATATCCAACAGAGAGGAATAGAGAGGAGATATAAAACAGAGGAATAGAGAGGGGATATCAAACAGAGAGGAATAGAGAGGGGATATCCAACAGAGAGGAATAGAGAGGGGATATCCAACAGAGAGGAATAGAGAGGGGATATCAAACAGAGGAATAGAGAGGGGATATACAACAGAGAGGAATAGAGAGGGGATATCAAACAGAGGAATAGAAAGGGGATAACAAACAGAGGAATAGAGAGGGGATATACAACAGAGAGGAATAGAGAGGGGATATCAAACAGAGGAATAGAGAGGGGATATCAAACAGAGGAATAGAGAGGGGATATCAAACAGAGGGATAGAGAGGGATATCCAACAGAGAGGAATAGAGAGGGGATATCAAACAGAGGAATAGAGAGGGGATATCAAACAGAGAGGAATAGAGAGGGGATATCAAACAGAGAGGAATAGAGAGGGGATATACAACAGAGAGGAATAGAGAGGGGATATCCAACAGAGAGGAATAGAGAGGGGATATCAAACAGAGGAATAGAGAGGGGATATCCAACAGAGAGGAATAGAGAGGAGATATCAAACAGAGAGGAATAGAGAGGGGATATCAAAGAGAGGAATAGAGAGGGGATATCAAACAGAGGAATAGAGAGGGGATATCCAACAGAGAGGAATAGAGAGGAGATATCAAACAGAGAGGAATAGAGAGGGGATATCAAAGAGAGGAATAGAGAGGGGATATCAAACAGCGGAATAGAGAGGAGATATCAAACAGAGAGGAATAGAGAGGGGATATACAACAGAGAGGAATAGAGAGGGGATATCAAACAGAGGAATAGAGAGGGGATATCAAACAGAGAGGAATAGAGAGGGGATATCCAACAGAGAGGAATAGAGAGGAGATATCCAACAGAGGAATAGAGAGGGGATATCAAACAGAGGAATAGAGAGGGGATATCAAACAGAGGAATAGAGAGGGGATATCAAACAGAGGAATAGAGAGGGGATATCAAACAGAGAGGAATAGAGAGGGGATATCAAACAGAGAGGAATAGAGAGGGGATATCAAAGAGAGGAATAGAGAGGGGATATCAAACAGAGGAATAGAGAGGGGATATCAAACAGAGAGGAATAGAGAGGGGATATCCAACAGAGAGGAATAGAGAGGAGATATCCAACAGAGGAATAGAGAGGGGATATCAAACAGAGGAATAGAGAGGGGATATCAAACAGAGGAATAGAGAGGGGATATCAAACAGAGGAATAGAGAGGGGATATCAAACAGAGAGGAATAGAGAGGGGATATCAAACAGAGAGGAATAGAGAGGGGATATCAAACAGAGGAATAGAGAGGGGATATCAAACAGAGAGGAATAGAGAGGGGATATCCAACAGAGGAATAGAGAGGAGATATCAAACAGAGAGGAATAGAGAGGGGATATCAAACAGAGAGGAATAGAGAGGGGATATCAAACAGAGAGGAATAGAGAGGGGATATCCAACAGAGGAATAGAGAGGGGATATCCAACAGAGGAATAGAGAGGGGATATCAAACAGAGGAATAGAGAGGGGATATCAAACAGAGAGGAATAGAGAGGGGATATCAAACAGAGAGGAATAGAGAGGGGATATCCAACAGAGAGGAATAGAGAGGGGATATCAAACAGAGAGGAATAGAGAGGGGATATCAAACAGAGAGGAATAGAGAGGGGATATACAACAGAGAGGAATAGAGAGGGATATCCAACAGAGAGGAATAGAGAGGGGATATCAAAGAGAGGAATAGAGAGGGGGTATCAAACAGAGAGGAATAGAGAGGGGATATCAAACAGAGAGGAATAGAGAGGGGATATCAAACAGAGAGGAATAGAGAGGGGATATCAAACAGAGAGGAATAGAGAGGGATATCAAACAGAGGAATAGAGAGGGGATATCAAACAGAGGAATAGAGAGGGGATATCCAACAGAGAGGAATAGAGAGGGGGTATCCAACAGAGAGGAATAGAGAGGGGATATCAAACAGAGAGGAATAGAGAGGGGATATACAACAGAGAGGAATAGAGAGGGGATATCAAACAGAGAGGAATAGAGAGGGGATATACAACAGAGAGGAATAGAGAGGGGATATCCAACAGAGAGGAATAGAGAGGGGATATCAAACAGAGGAATAGAGAGGGGATATCCAACAGAGAGGAATAGAGAGGGGATATCAAACAGAGCAATAGAGAGGGGATATCCAACAGAGAGGAATAGAGAGGGGATATCAAACAGAGGAATACAGAGGGGGTATCAAACAGAGGAATAGAGAGGGGATATCAAACAGAGGAAAAGAGAGGGGATATCAAACAGAGGAATAGAGAGGGGACATCAAACAGAGGAATAGAGAGGGGATATCAAACAGAGAGGAATAGAGAGGGGATATCCAACAGAGGAATAGAGAGGAGATATCAAACAGAGGGATAGAGAGGGGATATCAAACAGAGAGGAATAGAGAGGGGATAACAAACAGAGAGGGATAGAGAGGGGATATCAAACAGAGGAATAGAGAGGGGATATCAAACAGAGGAATAGAGAGGGGATATCAAACAGAGAGGAATAGAGAGGGTATATCAAACAGAGAGGAATAGAGAGGGGATATCCAACAGAGAGGGATAGAGAGGAGATATCCAACAGAGAGGAATAGAGAGGGTATATCAAACAGAGCAATAGAGAGGGGATATCAAACAGAGGGATAGAGAGGGATATCCAACAGAGAGGAATAGAGAGGGGATATCAAACAGAGGAATAGAGAGGGATATCCAACAGAGAGGAATAGAGAGGGGATATCAAAGAGAGGAATAGAGAGGGGGTATCAAACAGAGAGGAATAGAGAGGGGATATCAAACAGAGAGGAATAGAGAGGGGATATCAAACAGAGAGGAATAGAGAGGGGATATCAAACAGAGAGGAATAGAGAGGGATATCAAACAGAGGAATAGAGAGGGGATATCAAACAGAGGAATAGAGAGGGGATATCCAACAGAGAGGAATAGAGAGGGGGTATCCAACAGAGAGGAATAGAGAGGGGATATCAAACAGAGAGGAATAGAGAGGGGATATACAACAGCGAGGAATAGAGAGGGGATATCAAACAGAGGAATAGAGAGGGGATATCAAACAGAGGAATAGAGAGGGGATATCCAACAGAGAGGAATAGAGAGGGGATATCAAACAGAGGAATAGAGAGGGGATATCCAACAGAGAGGAATAGAGAGGGGATATCAAACAGAGCAATAGAGAGGGGATATCCAACAGAGAGGAATAGAGAGGGGATATCAAACAGAGGAATACAGAGGGGGTATCAAACAGAGGAATAGAGAGGGGATATCAAACAGAAGAAAAGAGAGGGGATATCAAACAGAGGAATAGAGAGGGGACATCAAACAGAGGAATAGAGAGGGGATATCAAACAGAGAGGAATAGAGAGGGGATATCCAACAGAGGAATAGAGAGGAGATATCAAACAGAGGGATAGAGAGGGGATATCAAACAGAGAGGAATAGAGAGGGGATAACAAACAGAGAGGGATAGAGAGGGGATATCAAACAGAGGAATAGAGAGGGGATATCAAACAGAGGAATAGAGAGGGGATATCAAACAGAGAGGAATAGAGAGGGTATATCAAACAGAGAGGAATAGAGAGGAGATATCCAACAGAGAGGAATAGAGAGGGGATATCAAACAGAGCAATAGAGAGGGGATATCAAACAGAGCAATAGAGAGGGGATATCAAACAGAGGGATAGAGAGGGATATCCAACAGAGAGGAATGGAGAGGGGATATCAAACAGAGAGGAATAGAGAGGAGATATCAAACAGAGAGGAATAGAGAGGGGATATCCAACAGAGAGGAATAGAGAGGAGATATCAAACAGAGGAATAGAGAGGGGATATCAAACAGAGAGGAATAGAGAGGGGATATCCAACAGAGGAATAGAGAGGGGATATCCAACAGAGGAATAGAGAGGGGATATCAAACAGAGGAATAGAGAGGGGATATCAAACAGAGGGATAGAGAGGGATATCCAACAGAGAGGAATAGAGAGGGGATATCAAACAGAGAGGAATAGAGAGGGGATATACAACAGAGAGGAATAGAGAGGGGATATCCAACAGAGGAATAGAGAGGGGATATCAAACAGAGGGATAGAGAGGGATATCCAACAGAGAGGAATAGAGAGGGGATATCAAACAGAGAGGAATAGAGAGGGGATATACAACAGAGAGGAATAGAGAGGGGATATCCAACAGAGAGGAATAGAGAGGGGATATCAAACAGAGGAATAGAGAGGGGATATCAAACAGAGGAATAGAGAGGGGATATCAAACAGAGGGATAGAGAGGGATATCCAACAGAGAGGAATAGAGAGGGGATATCAAACAGAGAGGAATAGAGAGGGGATATACAACAGAGAGGAATAGAGAGGGGATATCCAACAGAGAGGAATAGAGAGGGGATATCAAACAGAGGAATAGAGAGGGGATATCCAACAGAGAGGAATAGAGAGGAGATATCAAACAGAGAGGAATAGAGAGGGGATATCAAAGAGAGGAATAGAGAGGGGATATCAAACAGAGGAATAGAGAGGGGATATCCAACAGAGAGGAATAGAGAGGAGATATCAAACAGAGAGGAATAGAGAGGGGATATCAAAGAGAGGAATAGAGAGGGGATATCAAACAGAGGAATAGAGAGGAGATATCAAACAGAGAGGAATAGAGAGGGGATATCAAAGAGAGGAATAGAGAGGGGATATCAAACAGAGGAATAGAGAGGGGATATCAAACAGAGAGGAATAGAGAGGGGATATCCAACAGAGAGGAATAGAGAGGAGATATCAAACAGAGAGGAATAGAGAGGGGATATCAAAGAGAGGAATAGAGAGGG
Source organism: Oncorhynchus mykiss (assembly GCF_057628025.1). NCBI lineage: Eukaryota > Metazoa > Chordata > Actinopteri > Salmoniformes > Salmonidae > Oncorhynchus > Oncorhynchus mykiss. The sequence goes on from NC_143027.1 coordinate 5,353,478, forward strand.
GATATCAAACAGAGGAATAGAGAGGGGATATCCAACAGAGAGGAATAGAGAGGAGATATCCAACAGAGGAATAGAGAGGGGATATCAAACAGAGGAATAGAGAGGGGATATCAAACAGAGGAATAGAGAGGGGATATCAAACAGAGGAATAGAGAGGGGATATCAAACAGAGAGGAATAGAGAGGGGATATCAAACAGAGAGGAATAGAGAGGGGATATCAAACAGAGAGGAATAGAGAGGGGATATCAAACAGAGGAATAGAGAGGGGATATCAAACAGAGGAATAGAGAGGGGATATCAAACAGAGGGATAGAGAGGGATATCCAACAGAGAGGAATAGAGAGGGGATATCAAACAGAGGAATAGAGAGGGGATATCAAACAGAGAGGAATAGAGAGGGGATATCAAACAGAGAGGAATAGAGAGGGGATATACAACAGAGAGGAATAGAGAGGGGATATCCAACAGAGAGGAATAGAGAGGGGATATCAAACAGAGGAATAGAGAGGGGATATCCAACAGAGAGGAATAGAGAGGAGATATCAAACAGAGAGGAATAGAGAGGGGATATCAAAGAGAGGAATAGAGAGGGGATATCAAACAGAGGAATAGAGAGGGGATATCCAACAGAGAGGAATAGAGAGGAGATATCAAACAGAGAGGAATAGAGAGGGGATATCAAAGAGAGGAATAGAGAGGGGATATCAAACAGCGGAATAGAGAGGAGATATCAAACAGAGAGGAATAGAGAGGGGATATACAACAGAGAGGAATAGAGAGGGGATATCAAACAGAGGAATAGAGAGGGGATATCAAACAGAGAGGAATAGAGAGGGGATATCCAACAGAGAGGAATAGAGAGGAGATATCCAACAGAGGAATAGAGAGGGGATATCAAACAGAGGAATAGAGAGGGGATATCAAACAGAGGAATAGAGAGGGGATATCAAACAGAGGAATAGAGAGGGGATATCAAACAGAGAGGAATAGAGAGGGGATATCAAACAGAGAGGAATAGAGAGGGGATATCAAAGAGAGGAATAGAGAGGGGATATCAAACAGAGGAATAGAGAGGGGATATCAAACAGAGAGGAATAGAGAGGGGATATCCAACAGAGAGGAATAGAGAGGAGATATCCAACAGAGGAATAGAGAGGGGATATCAAACAGAGGAATAGAGAGGGGATATCAAACAGAGGAATAGAGAGGGGATATCAAACAGAGGAATAGAGAGGGGATATCAAACAGAGAGGAATAGAGAGGGGATATCAAACAGAGAGGAATAGAGAGGGGATATCAAACAGAGGAATAGAGAGGGGATATCAAACAGAGAGGAATAGAGAGGGGATATCCAACAGAGGAATAGAGAGGAGATATCAAACAGAGAGGAATAGAGAGGGGATATCAAACAGAGAGGAATAGAGAGGGGATATCAAACAGAGAGGAATAGAGAGGGGATATCCAACAGAGGAATAGAGAGGGGATATCCAACAGAGGAATAGAGAGGGGATATCAAACAGAGGAATAGAGAGGGGATATCAAACAGAGAGGAATAGAGAGGGGATATCAAACAGAGAGGAATAGAGAGGGGATATCCAACAGAGAGGAATAGAGAGGGGATATCAAACAGAGAGGAATAGAGAGGGGATATCAAACAGAGAGGAATAGAGAGGGGATATACAACAGAGAGGAATAGAGAGGGATATCCAACAGAGAGGAATAGAGAGGGGATATCAAAGAGAGGAATAGAGAGGGGGTATCAAACAGAGAGGAATAGAGAGGGGATATCAAACAGAGAGGAATAGAGAGGGGATATCAAACAGAGAGGAATAGAGAGGGGATATCAAACAGAGAGGAATAGAGAGGGATATCAAACAGAGGAATAGAGAGGGGATATCAAACAGAGGAATAGAGAGGGGATATCCAACAGAGAGGAATAGAGAGGGGGTATCCAACAGAGAGGAATAGAGAGGGGATATCAAACAGAGAGGAATAGAGAGGGGATATACAACAGAGAGGAATAGAGAGGGGATATCAAACAGAGAGGAATAGAGAGGGGATATACAACAGAGAGGAATAGAGAGGGGATATCCAACAGAGAGGAATAGAGAGGGGATATCAAACAGAGGAATAGAGAGGGGATATCCAACAGAGAGGAATAGAGAGGGGATATCAAACAGAGCAATAGAGAGGGGATATCCAACAGAGAGGAATAGAGAGGGGATATCAAACAGAGGAATACAGAGGGGGTATCAAACAGAGGAATAGAGAGGGGATATCAAACAGAGGAAAAGAGAGGGGATATCAAACAGAGGAATAGAGAGGGGACATCAAACAGAGGAATAGAGAGGGGATATCAAACAGAGAGGAATAGAGAGGGGATATCCAACAGAGGAATAGAGAGGAGATATCAAACAGAGGGATAGAGAGGGGATATCAAACAGAGAGGAATAGAGAGGGGATAACAAACAGAGAGGGATAGAGAGGGGATATCAAACAGAGGAATAGAGAGGGGATATCAAACAGAGGAATAGAGAGGGGATATCAAACAGAGAGGAATAGAGAGGGTATATCAAACAGAGAGGAATAGAGAGGGGATATCCAACAGAGAGGGATAGAGAGGAGATATCCAACAGAGAGGAATAGAGAGGGTATATCAAACAGAGCAATAGAGAGGGGATATCAAACAGAGGGATAGAGAGGGATATCCAACAGAGAGGAATAGAGAGGGGATATCAAACAGAGGAATAGAGAGGGATATCCAACAGAGAGGAATAGAGAGGGGATATCAAAGAGAGGAATAGAGAGGGGGTATCAAACAGAGAGGAATAGAGAGGGGATATCAAACAGAGAGGAATAGAGAGGGGATATCAAACAGAGAGGAATAGAGAGGGGATATCAAACAGAGAGGAATAGAGAGGGATATCAAACAGAGGAATAGAGAGGGGATATCAAACAGAGGAATAGAGAGGGGATATCCAACAGAGAGGAATAGAGAGGGGGTATCCAACAGAGAGGAATAGAGAGGGGATATCAAACAGAGAGGAATAGAGAGGGGATATACAACAGCGAGGAATAGAGAGGGGATATCAAACAGAGGAATAGAGAGGGGATATCAAACAGAGGAATAGAGAGGGGATATCCAACAGAGAGGAATAGAGAGGGGATATCAAACAGAGGAATAGAGAGGGGATATCCAACAGAGAGGAATAGAGAGGGGATATCAAACAGAGCAATAGAGAGGGGATATCCAACAGAGAGGAATAGAGAGGGGATATCAAACAGAGGAATACAGAGGGGGTATCAAACAGAGGAATAGAGAGGGGATATCAAACAGAAGAAAAGAGAGGGGATATCAAACAGAGGAATAGAGAGGGGACATCAAACAGAGGAATAGAGAGGGGATATCAAACAGAGAGGAATAGAGAGGGGATATCCAACAGAGGAATAGAGAGGAGATATCAAACAGAGGGATAGAGAGGGGATATCAAACAGAGAGGAATAGAGAGGGGATAACAAACAGAGAGGGATAGAGAGGGGATATCAAACAGAGGAATAGAGAGGGGATATCAAACAGAGGAATAGAGAGGGGATATCAAACAGAGAGGAATAGAGAGGGTATATCAAACAGAGAGGAATAGAGAGGAGATATCCAACAGAGAGGAATAGAGAGGGGATATCAAACAGAGCAATAGAGAGGGGATATCAAACAGAGCAATAGAGAGGGGATATCAAACAGAGGGATAGAGAGGGATATCCAACAGAGAGGAATGGAGAGGGGATATCAAACAGAGAGGAATAGAGAGGAGATATCAAACAGAGAGGAATAGAGAGGGGATATCCAACAGAGAGGAATAGAGAGGAGATATCAAACAGAGGAATAGAGAGGGGATATCAAACAGAGAGGAATAGAGAGGGGATATCCAACAGAGGAATAGAGAGGGGATATCCAACAGAGGAATAGAGAGGGGATATCAAACAGAGGAATAGAGAGGGGATATCAAACAGAGGGATAGAGAGGGATATCCAACAGAGAGGAATAGAGAGGGGATATCAAACAGAGAGGAATAGAGAGGGGATATACAACAGAGAGGAATAGAGAGGGGATATCCAACAGAGGAATAGAGAGGGGATATCAAACAGAGGGATAGAGAGGGATATCCAACAGAGAGGAATAGAGAGGGGATATCAAACAGAGAGGAATAGAGAGGGGATATACAACAGAGAGGAATAGAGAGGGGATATCCAACAGAGAGGAATAGAGAGGGGATATCAAACAGAGGAATAGAGAGGGGATATCAAACAGAGGAATAGAGAGGGGATATCAAACAGAGGGATAGAGAGGGATATCCAACAGAGAGGAATAGAGAGGGGATATCAAACAGAGAGGAATAGAGAGGGGATATACAACAGAGAGGAATAGAGAGGGGATATCCAACAGAGAGGAATAGAGAGGGGATATCAAACAGAGGAATAGAGAGGGGATATCCAACAGAGAGGAATAGAGAGGAGATATCAAACAGAGAGGAATAGAGAGGGGATATCAAAGAGAGGAATAGAGAGGGGATATCAAACAGAGGAATAGAGAGGGGATATCCAACAGAGAGGAATAGAGAGGAGATATCAAACAGAGAGGAATAGAGAGGGGATATCAAAGAGAGGAATAGAGAGGGGATATCAAACAGAGGAATAGAGAGGAGATATCAAACAGAGAGGAATAGAGAGGGGATATCAAAGAGAGGAATAGAGAGGGGATATCAAACAGAGGAATAGAGAGGGGATATCAAACAGAGAGGAATAGAGAGGGGATATCCAACAGAGAGGAATAGAGAGGAGATATCAAACAGAGGAATAGAGAGGGGATATCAAACAGAGGAATAGAGAGGGGATATCAAACAGAGGAATAGAGAGGGGATATCAAACAGAGGAATAGAGAGGGGATATCAAACAGAGAGGAATAGAGAGGGGATATCAAACAGAGAGGAATAGAGAGGGGATATCAAACAGAGGAATAGAGAGGGGATATCAAACAGAGGAATAGAGAGGGGATATCAAACAGAGGAATAGAGAGGGGATATCAAACAGAGGAATAGAGAGGGGATATCAAACAGAGGAATAGAGAGGGGATATCAAACAGAGCGGAATAGAGAGGGGATATCCAACAGAGAGGAATAGAGAGGGGATATCAAACAGAGAGGAATAGAGAGGGGATATCCAACAGAGGAATAGAGAGGAGATATCAAACAGAGAGGAATAGAGAGGGGATATCAAACAGAGAGGAATAGAGAGGGGATATCAAACAGAGAGGAATAGAGAGGGGATATCAAACAGAGAGGAATAGAGAGGGGATATCCAACAGAGGAATAGAGAGGGGATATCCAACAGAGGAATAGAGAGGGGATATCAAACAGAGGAATAGAGAGGGGATATCAAACAGAGAGGAATAGAGAGGGGATATCAAACAGAGAGGAATAGAGAGGGGATATCCAACAGAGAGGAATAGAGAGGGGATATCAAACAGAGAGGAATAGAGAGGGGATATCAAACAGAGAGGAATAGAGAGGGGATATCAAACAGAGAGGAATAGAGAGGGGATATCCAACAGAGGAATAGAGAGGGGATATCCAACAGAGGAATAGAGAGGGGATATCCAACAGAGGAATAGAGAGGGGATATCAAACAGAGAGGAATAGAGAGGGGATATCAAACAGAGAGGAATAGAGAGGGGATATCAAACAGAGAGGAATAGAGAGGGGATATCAAACAGAGAGGAATAGAGAGGGGATATCAAACAGAGAGGAATAGAGAGGGGATATCAAACAGAGAGGAATAGAGAGGGGATATCAAACAGAGAGGAATAGAGAGGGGATATCAAACAGAGAGGAATAGAGAGGGGATATCCAACAGAGGAATAGAGAGGGGATATCCAACAGAGGAATAGAGAGGGGATATCAAACAGAGGAATAGAGAGGGGATATCAAACAGAGAGGAATAGAGAGGGGATATCAAACAGAGAGGAATAGAGAGGGGATATCCAACAGAGAGGAATAGAGAGGAGATATCAAACAGAGGAATAGAGAGGGGATATCAAACAGAGAGGAATAGAGAGGGGATATCCAACAGAGGAATAGAGAGGGGATATCCAACAGAGGAATAGAGAGGGGATATCAAACAGAGGAATAGAGAGGGGATATCAAACAGAGGGATAGAGAGGGATATCCAACAGAGAGGAATAGAGAGGGGATATCAAACAGAGAGGAATAGAGAGGGGATATACAACAGAGAGGAATAGAGAGGGGATATCCAACAGAGGAATAGAGAGGGGATATCAAACAGAGGGATAGAGAGGGATATCCAACAGAGAGGAATAGAGAGGGGATATCAAACAGAGAGGAATAGAGAGGGGATATACAACAGAGAGGAATAGAGAGGGGATATCCAACAGAGAGGAATAGAGAGGGGATATCAAACAGAGGAATAGAGAGGGGATATCAAACAGAGGAATAGAGAGGGGATATCAAA